>NC_056730.1:876581269-876613769 GCF_019279795.1 Protopterus annectens | reverse complement strand
TTTTTTAGTTTTATTTTTAACAAAGAAAAAATGACAATACACCATGAGCGACAGCTATAGAACTGTATTTAAGAAAACACTTTTGCCTTAGCTTCATCATGTCCATCTAACACAGTGGTTTGTAGACTGGCTCACAGTTTGAACATTGGAAATTCCTGCTTTCATGAGACTATCACCAGACTTTATTATGCTGTTTTTATCACATAGGTTCATAGGTAGGTACTAGGCTATCGGCCCTAGGGCCCATACAAGCCTAGCCAAAAAATGTACCCTGGCTTTCACCACCCAAGAAAATTATTTTCCTGTGCCCCTGTCGAGCAGAGCCACAGAAGTGATCCCTGGGGTGAATTTCCCATTTCCCATCCAGTCATCAAGATTTTTCTTGAAGAGTGCTAATGAGCAGCTCTGTTTGACATAGATAGGTAGTCTGTTCCAGAGTATGGGAAGTCTCTGGGACAAGAAGATGTCTCAGAAACAGGATTTATGAACATTTGTATAAAATAAAAAAAACAGGATGAGAATAACGCTCTTTGGAGGCATTGTAGTAGTAATAAAGATTGCAATTTATTCAAATTTGGTATTTTGGAACACATTAGGTCAAACCCGAGAGGCGGGAATATCAAGTTGCGTTTAATGGAGAAAGAAGCTCGACGGAAAATTAAATTAAATGCCTCAGAAATGCCAGGGCTTAATGAAACAATATCAATTAAACCTATGTTGGAAAAAAACAGATAGAATAGATATTTAGGAAGGTCCGTATTTTGGTATAATATTATTAAATGCAGAATTAATAAATTAGCCTAGCAGGTGGACAACAGGTCATCCACATTATATATACATTGGGTTTTAAGCACAGCACTGTTTTTACATTTTTACATATATAACTTTTTTTACATATATATCTGTTTTCACATATATATCTTTTATATATATATATATATATATATATATATATATATATATATATATATGTCATATATTGTTTTTCATGTACATATTTATCATTATCTCATATTTTTTAATATGTATTTTTTAACATAATATTTATTGTATTTATTGGCATATATCTGTCGATAAGACATCATATAACTTAATGTATTAAGTATGGGTTAATTCCATGGGTTTATACATCATTTAAGATGATGATATATATTTTTTAACAACTATATAGATTTTCATTTATTTGTAGGGGGAATCATGCACTGCGCACTTTAAGAATCAATTAGTGGATTCAAAATGAAGTATATGTAATTAGAGCCACTGATTCGTGAAGACAGATATAAAAGTGAAGTATGGCAGTTAAAAAATGTTCTGATGAAATCTACTGTAGTAGATAAAAGCGCTTAACCAGACTTGCTGTAATTTTAATAGTGTCTTCAATAAAAGAAACAATTTTCATTTCTAAATCGTGCCAGTGCTTCATATTCTGACTGGGACTGTTTTTTAACCTTCGGGTGTTGTCGTGTTAACAAAAATAAGTATCTCAGATCTTTGAGTATAGACAAACTGCCTACGGTGTAAATAATACAACAGTGTGGAGTGCAATTTTCACTGTACTGCAAATTACAGAAATAATATTAAATGCAGGCCAAGTGGCTAGATGTGGCTATAACATCTGTACCTGGTTACTGTGGGGTATTCACAGTGAGACAGAGAATGCCCCTGATCTCAGCTCATGGTTCTGTAGTGCTCCAGTCTGGAGTCTTCATGATCAAGCCTCTTCCTGATCTAGCAGTTAGTGAGGGCTATTCAGTTCAGAATCTTCCCTTCTTCAAGTTCCAGGTGGTGAAGTCAGTGCAAAAGAGGGCTAGATAATTCTGTGCTTGGCTAGATAAAGAGCTGGAAACTTGATGGGATCAGGTGAAACGGCAGCTAACCAATACCCTGAGAGAGGGGGTGGTACCATGGGGCTTAGGCAAGGTTAGATAATGTAAGAGGCCAATGCTTGGCCCCCTTTTCTCAATCCTAACAACAAAAGGAAAATCCATGTCCCAAATGAGTAGTAGAAAATATTTTCAGATACCTGAAAGTTGCTGTTTATGTTTGTACATGTCACGAGGTACAAAGCATTTTCAAATTGAATTCCTAACAGTTGCTGTTTTGATTTGCATACATCTTGAGAGCACCCCCCCCCAAAAAAAAAAAAATAGTAACTAAATTTTTCCTGTGTTACTTGTTCACCAGAAAAACTATACCAAGGTAGATGCGGTGATATACAGATCTAATTCCTTGACTAGCTTTTTCATATTAACAGCAACAGTTAGAGTTGAGCTGCGGTGGTGGTGCTGCGATAACGTTGTCGCCTCACAGTAAGACGTTGTTCTGTTCGATTCTCAGCTAACGCGTCTTCTGTGTGGCGACATGAGTGAATGGGCGTACCTTCGTTGAAGGCTGTGCATCAGAGCTGGCAACTCGGCACGTAAAAATCTACTGCCAGTCATTAGCGGACCGGAGTTCCACTGTGGCGACCCCTAACCGGGAAAAGACGAAAGATACAACAACCAGCTTATGTCCAAGTACTGGGTTAAATAGTACAGGTGTTTTAGCTGAATGGTTTATGGTTAAGTTTCCTGAGTACAAGCACACTTTTGATGGAAATGCTTGACGCAAGACCAATGTGGTGGTGGGTGTCCAGCCTGATCTGCCAGCTTAACTCCATTTTTTCAAGGATGGCATTTTTGTGTCCTTCAAGTAGACCCAAAAACCCTTTTTCTAACAGTACCACTACACAAAAGGACACAGAACACAAACAGCAACCATGCATAACACTAAATCTATTTCCATACCTAACCCTCATTCAAACCCTAACTCACAAGCATGCAGACATACACACTAACTGATATAATGTTTTCTTTCAAGTCTTCCCAACCGCCACCTTTTCAGCCAGCCATTCATTTTTCTGCACACTCCTGCTTATGTTTAATTTAACCAGATGTGATTAACACAAATGAGCATTCACTCATCTGTGCATACTACACCCACAAAAACTTTTCTGGCAAATCCAAATTACCTTTTGGGTTACAAACACACACACACACACACACACACACACACACACACACACACACACACACACACACACAGATATATATAGGGGGGGTGAACAATGTCCTCCCTTGCGTCTACTTCTGAGGGTTATATGGAGCTGTTATGTTTCAACACTACATGAAGGGAGCTTCTAAACTCATGCCCTAAATGAAGGAAGCTTTGTCTCCTATTTGTAAAAAGTAGAAAAACAGAAGCAGAGACAGACAGAAAGACATACATAGGACAGCAGAACTGAAATCAGAGTTCACACCAGAGGTAGAGAAAGTGCCCTACAGCTAGGAAGTGCTCTGAGACATGGAGGCCTGAGAGTGAGTGTGGTTCTAATTGTCATCTCTGGATTACAAGACACTTGGCATTCATGTGGTCTTTAGCACCAGGTAATTCTGCATGTGAATACAGAGCAACCTAAAAAAGGCAGGAAATACATCACATGGCATGACATATACTTAGCACTTGACATGTAATTAGCAGTTTTGGTCACCCTGCCACACCTCCTGCCAAAAATAAACATTCATCTTACAAAGACTGCTAAGCTGTTCCAGGAGTGGAAATGACATTTAAATGTATGTGCACTTCTAGAGTCTTTATACATATTTCTACTCTAAATACACCTGTCACAAGAATCTTTCATCACATTTTCTAGCCAAAGATACCTATCACTCAAATGAGAATTTGAGAGCTTGACTTGACTTGAGAGGCACATTATTTAGCATATGAAACAGAAGCTGAAACAATGTATGCATTCCTGAATATATATATATATATATATATATATATATATATATATATATATATATATATATACATTTAGTTTAGCATACAATCTATTTCTATCATTGTTTTTCTCAATGGTTTCAGCATCTGCATTTTATTATATTAGTACCTGCACATCCTTTTATTGTCTACATATGCATGAGCAATTTTGTTTATGAGGAGCAGATGAAGGGCTAAGCAGTTCGGAAAAATAAACTGGGAACTGTTTGATAAAGAACTACAGCACAATACATTTCAAGGTTTGCATATTATTAGAACACAAGTAAACATGGAAGATCAATGCATTTAACTGAATGAGAGCCAAACAAAAAGAGATAGGTAGCAGAACAGATAAATAGACAGGCAGACAAGTATCTACAGACAGACAGACAGACAGACAGACAGATAGATAGATAGATAGATAGATAGATAGATAGATAGATAGATAGATAGATAGATAGATAGGCAAACAGACAGACAGAGGGACAGACAGATTGAAAGATCCATGCCTGCCATTTTTTACTGAATATGTTCTGTTTTCAGAGTAGCATTTGTGCAGTATTTCATAGAGTAAAAATCTGATTTACTATTTATACATATAAATTCATTTTAGTTTTATGATGCAAACAATTCATCTTGCAGCTGAAACACTTTTATTGTAAATTAGGAGGGATTTTAAAGGAAGCACCATTTAGAAAGATAATTCTGAGATGAAGTACTGGTTACTGGTTCACTAATCTTTCAGAAAGTATTACACATTGTTCAGTCTTCAAAAAGAAACCACAACTAGAAACCAAAGAGTGGACTGGTTAGATACTTAGACTTAGTGTGGGATTGACATGCACAACAGTAGCAGAACCTTCTGTGCCAAGAGGCAATGACATAGTACAAGTCATTGACAAGGCAGTGCTATACTTGTCACTTCTACGCAATAAAGATTCATCTCACTAGTAGGAGAAAAACTCCAATATAAAACACACACACACAAACACACACACACACACACACACACACACACACACACACACACACACACACACACACACACACACACATTTATTTATATTTTCCAGCAAAGATATACAGATGTATGCCCATGTGCATTACTCGTTCATTTCCCTGGCTCCCTTCCATTGTTGTTCACTAGGGAGGCTTTGTGTGCCCACAGCAGGTCTCATCAAACAGAAAAGTCTGAACAATGGGAGGTGGGGCAGAAAACTAACATTTCAAGATGCTGTTATACCCTTGCTCTCCACCTACCACCCAAAAAAAAAAAAACATAAAGGCATGGGTACAAGCAGTCTGTCTTTGCATATAATACTAAGGTGTTCAACGCTGCATCAGAATCACCAATGCAATTATTTACAGATCTTTCTGCAAATGGAATCAATTTGCTTTATATGACTTGTCTGAGCTGCTGGACAGCAGGGAAATAAAGAACATGAATGTCTAAATAATTAGGTTTCAGATATTGGCAGGCAGTTTCAGTAAATGTGATTACAACACCAGCACAGTATCAAAGCCAAGTGGTGGAGATAGGGATAGAAATCCCACAGTTTCCAGTCACTTGAAACAAAGTAAAAATAGGAACAAATAAAATAATTCTTCTTGCAGCAGCTGTCCTCATGTGAAAGCTTTCATTGAGATTTTAACATGTGATTAATTGCTAACAAAAAACATCAAAATTTGAAAACATCTGCAGCATCCTATTGTTCTCTTTTATCTTCAGCAGTAACAGTATAGCATTATGTTAAGTCCTTAGAAGATCTTTTGTGTTGCAGAAATAAATGCAAAAAACAATGCCATATCTGATAGCCAAAAACAGTAACGGTGGAAGGGGACAACAAAGTAAATGTAGGTCTCAGTCATACTGATGGGGTAATATTATGAAGTCAGAGAGCTCTTCACATATTCAAAACAAGGAGTGGTCACATCTAGAGATAGGTTATTTAGATAAAAAACAGCATGTTGACTGAAATAGTGGGTACAAACTAAGCATTTTCATTTCTAACATTCATAAGAGTAAACTAGCCAATAAACAAAGTAGGTACAGCTAAGGACATTACTGTATCTTCAATGGCCTAAAACAATTCAGTTTCTTTTTTATTCAAGAGAACATAATCTGCAAGTTGTCATCCTGTCATTCATACAGTGCAATGCAAAACAATGTCATACTAAGTAAAATCCACAGAAGATGGATTTATTCAACTCATAAAAGATCCAACCCATATCAACAATCCAAATATCCCAAGCACTCTTATAGGCTGGATACTTGTCTCTGTCCCCCGCAAATATCATAACTCTGAAACCCTCCCAAACTCCCTCAGTGATCACCCTCCTGTAAAAGCTTTGAGATTCACCCCTCACTTTACAAGGCCACGCAGATATATTACCTGTTGCAAACTAACTTCTGTCCAGAGACTTTTATAGTCCTCCTCTCTAGAATTAATTGGACTTATCTAACCCAACTTCCCCTTGATGAAGCCGTCCACTCCCTCAGCTCTACCTTTCTTAATATTCTCAACAGCCTTGCACCTCTCCGCTCAGTCCGTATAAAATCTGACATATCTCCCTGGCTGACAAACACTACTTGCACCCTAATGAAATCAAGGGACAGAATGTGGAAAACATGCTTGAAAACTAAGCTCCCCACTGATTCACAAAAGTACAAAGAACTCAGAAATATGACAAAAAACACATCATTAAGGACAAAAAAGAATTCTACTTTAACCCTCCCACAGCTCAGAGTTCCAGTCCCAAAACATTCTGGAACTCTATTAACCAAATATTGCATCCTGAGAACCCTTCTTCCCCAAATCCCTGCCCCAACAAAACACCAGAGGATACTGTTGCCATCTTTAATAACCACTTCATAGAATCCATATCTAAAATGTTTCTCTCTGACCCCTCTTCCACTAACACCACAAACTCTACAATAAACGAGGCTACAAACTCCTCTGAACCCTTTACAACCTCTGACTCTTCTAATACTTTCTCTCTCTCTCAAATCTGTTCCTACTAGCTATATAAAATCTCTGCTCTCCAAACTAAAACCCTGCTCTACATCTGCTGACAATATTCCCTCCTGTTTCTTGCAGTTAGCAGCTGACTCACTTGCTTTCCCTGTGTCTAGCCTGATAAATCGCTCTATCACTGAGTCAAAGGTCCCTTCCATCTGGAAAGAATTTTACACTCTACATATACATAATGGAGGCAACTCCACTGAAATCACTAACTTCAGACCTATCGCCATTCTATCCCCCCTCTCAAAAGTACTGGAAAAATGCATACATACGCAAGTCATGCAATACCTAGACCAGGAAAACCTGCTTACATCCACACAACATGGCTTTCGCCCGAAACACAGTACTACTACTGCCCTTATATCCTTCCTTAGTACAATTTCTCTAGCCAGAGATAACAAACTTGGCTCTTGTCTATTCTTTGACACTGTGTCTCACTCATTTCTACTGTCTGAAATATCTAACTTCAACTTGTCTACATCTGCTGTTGCCTGGTTTTCCAGCTATCTCTCTGACTGACTGCAATCTGTTAAATGGAGTTCTGTGCTCTCCCCTTCTCTCTGTTAAAATGGGTATCCCACAAGGCTCTATCCTTGGTCCATTACTTTTTAATATCTTTACCAATCAACTCTACTCTTCCTGCCCCCAGTCATCACTGGTACAATATGCTGATGATTGTACAGTCATTACAACTGCTGAAACCTCCTCTGAACTCATATCTACCACCCAGACATCCTTTAACTCAGTTGAAACCTGGCTCTCAGAAAATCAGCTCATTCTGAACCCCCCCCCAAAAAAAACTCCTACTTTTCTTACCCAAAAATGTCAACCACCTTAAACATACCTTCTCTATTCAGTCTCTCAACAGCACTCCCTTAGAAGTAGAATTCAGCACAAAGCTCTTAGTTGTCATCATAGATAATCATTTTACGTTCGACTTACATGTTAATAACTGTATTCAGAAGACTCACCTAAAACTTGGCCTCCTGTATAGAAATAAAAAGTTTCTCACTAACAAAGCAAAAATTACCCTGTCTCATGCCTGCCTCCTACCTAGTCTATTATATAGCTCTCAAATCCTGACAAACCTCAACTCCTCTCTCCTTACAAATTTTGAATCAGCTTATAACAAAGTAGCTATATTTGCTGCAAACCATACATACATACAAATCACATCACTGCCTCTCACTAAAATACTTAAACTGGCTGGAATTACCACACCAGCTTATCTCTCAGCTCCAGATTATTCACTCCATACTATACCATCCTTCCTACTGTTCTAGCTTATCTCTTCTTATCTTTCACTATTCTCCAACTAGACTTCTACATAGCTCAAACCAAGACCTTCTTCAGATCTATAAGCCCAAAACCAAAATGGATAGCAACCTCTATACTTACTACCCTACCATTTCTTGGAATAGGCTTCAATTAGAAATGAGGTCCCTCAATCAACTTAATTCAAAGCAGCTACCAAGGAACATTTAAAAAGTCACTGGTCCTGTCTCTGTACTCACCCCCCTTAACCCTCTCTACTATCCTGAAAATAGTGCTCTATCTGCCTACTAGGCCACTCTGCTTAGCAGGCCTCTACTACTACTTTGCAATTCCAAGCCTTCTTACCTCTCTTGTACCTGCCATTTCTTTTTACCATGAACAGTTACCTTCTAATACTTCTATTAAAATATTCATCTATTATCTCTCTCCTTTACTCATAATACACAGAAATAGTAATTACATGAGAATTTCTTTTCTTTTTCTACAATTGTTAAAATTGTATTACTAAGATTATTAAGTTAAACCGCTATGTTTATTTACCTGTAATGTAAATATTTTCTATTTCTTTAAATGGTTAATCTTATTGTAATATTTGTGGAGCTTTTCTCCCTGGGCCTCCACTGAAAAAGGGCTATTCCAGCTCAGCCGGACAATCCCAGTCAACAAATGTAAAATAAAGTAAAATAAAATAAATAAATAAATAATTTATGTCTGTATGTGTGTGCAGGTATTATGTCTCTCTGCACAAATGTGTGTGTGCTCTAAAATTTCATACCATTTGATACCTCTGCTCATACACCTACATAAGACTTTTATATAATGCCATCAAACCAGTGTGATATTTATAGGATGTTATTTGATATGATGACCATGCTATAGGTTTTCCAGCTAAAAGGAAAAAGGGCACTCAAGGGAAAATGCAACACCTCTCTGTCCAGAGGCTCTTGGTAGTCCAGTAACAGTGACACCAGCATAGGATGCTATGTATTTGATTTGATTCCCACCTAAGAGCTAATATTTGTATTTAATATTTCCATGTTTCTAATTCAAATGTGATTCTCTAGCTGTTTCCTTAGCTAATGTTACTGAATGGCTTTGGAAAGGTTCTTTACACCATTAACTGTTAAGGGCATTTTGTAGAAAACAGGCCAGTTTATTTCAAAACTGTATAGCTGATTCTGTTGCTTTCTTCCTCTTTGAGTTCATGTAAGAATGTTCTGACATCAGAAGTATTGTTTAGTGAAATATAGTGATGTTATGACAATTCTTGACAACTTCAACAAGGAACTTTGCAATGATGCCTGGTAAGATTCTGAAAGAACTCTTACAATAGACAAAAATGTTGCACAAACATGCTTAATAACATGTGAAGGCTGCCAACCTAACCAGATAGAATTGTGCAGATAATTCTATCATTTGTAAATATGAATGTGGAACTACAGAATTGTTTTCTTAAATGAAAGAATATGCTGTGAAATGTGAACTTAAAACAATGTAACAAGATTGCCCTCTGCTGTAAAGAAAGCTAAGACAAGCATTTCTTGTTTGTCCTTTTGAAGTTCAAATTATTTCATGACTGTCTTTGATGTTTACAATTCGGCTCCGGCCGGGCTAGACAAAGTCATCCTGTCTATTGTTTTAACTTAAGGAATAATTACTAGAGTTTACATGTGGAATGTCTTTTATTGGTGTAGTTTCCTGCAGCTGCAAGATAACAAAAGAATGTAGTATCTGTCAGCCTGGGAACCCCAGGAAAGTGTAAAAATGATGTAATGGGAATCAGGACTGAAAATAGTAATTTAAACAGAGAGAATCAGAAGGCATTGAGCATTTTTGTCTTGATTATCCAACTCATAGCACTGTCTTGCTCATATGTAAGTTATATTCGACTTGTGTTTTCTTTTAGAAATAGCTAGGAACTAGAAAGATTAGACTAAGTGTTTTTCTGTGATGTCAGAACTGTACTACTGATTTATTTTAAGTATTTCTATGTGATCTCTGAACTTTTGACTAGCACTGTGTAATATAAAGTATTATCTTGTGGGTTTAATTATTTATTATTAAATATTTTAAAACCTTTTAACTGTGGCTCATTTGTGTAGAGATAATTTAAGCTCTTAAGAGTACTTGCATGCCTTTGGTAAAACTGTACAAAGCCTGGGTTATACTACCAATTGGATAATAATATTGTACAGTAATAATTGGACACCCTTTTAAGGGCCTTTGAGTAGCTGAAAATTATTAGTGGGTGGTGGCAGCTGGTACTACCATATAGTCTGGGAAAAAGGGGCACAGCTGGAGAACTTGTGTCAGTCTTCCCCAGGAGTGTCTGTGTGGTTGTATAAACTCTTCTCAAAGTTTGTGTGTGTCAGCTACTTGGGCAGGGACACGAAGCAATGGTTGGACAGAGAGGGTGCTAGAGGTTTTAGCTTGCCCACTAGGCTGAGATCTGGACCCTATAGCTGTGCCAGTGGGGAGTCTTATTGGAGACCTGGAGAGCAAGGGAGCGACCAGCCCTGGACTGACTGTGATCTCTGTGTGCTCTTAAGGAAAATTGCACTTTAGTGTGTGTATCTGTTATCTTTTCCTTATATATGAGATGGCCTCTCTGGTGTTGGTGGTGAGGATTAAGGCTCCTTGATTGCTGGGCCAGAGCACGAGTGTCTCATAACATACAATGAATATTAGGATAGTATTATATTTTTAACCTAGAATAGCCTTATAAAGGTGTTGCATTGAGTTTAAACTTTATGGTTTGTTTGCTAAAAAACTCAGCTAACATTCATTTTCATTTGTTTATTGTAGTATACTTTACATTTGTTTCCACTGCAGTCCTGGTCATAAACTTTCTGCAGTTATACACTATGCAAAACCGAGTACTTGAAACAGTGTCACTAGTTAAGTAAGAAACAAACATAAAAACTGCAGTTTTTTTGATCAACTGTTCATAACCTCTTCACCTTTACATACGCTTTATCTGCATAGAGTACCAGACGTGTGTTATCACATCTCATATCTGTCCAGTAGGTCATAAGCTTGACACTAAAACCTATTACACTAAGCTGTTTTTCCCTTTGTATAATTCTTCTAATTGTACCCTTTGCCTGTAACTGCCTTTCTGCAGCACAAGAAGCCTAATAAGTGCTGCTTAACATTCAATTTTCTATATGGATCTCTGAAGAAGGTGTCAGTGCAAAGCACATAACTAAAGTTCTTTACAGCTGTCATATGCACTACACCCTACACCATAAATAGCAGCATCACTGTATAACTATTAAAGTAGCCATCTATATTATTAGTCAAAAAGTAATTGAAACTCAAAAAGATCCTTTCACACTATAACCTGTTTTTGAAAACCATTGATAAAAACAGCTTTCCTACCAGTTTTATCCCTCCACATTGTTGCACATGTATTTCTGTGAACTGTGTGGACCAGTCTTTACTGCTGCACTTCAAGAAAATGAAGCCCCAGCTGAATGGAAGCTGTCTAAAATGGCTCCTATCTATGGGGGGGAGGGGGTAGAGTAGATCTAGTTCAAAACTATAGATAGATCAGCCTTAAGTTAATCTTTGGCAAGTGCTTGAAGAGATGTTTCATTGCACTACTCAAGTAGGAAAATAAGTACATTGTTCAGATGGGTTTATCACAACACAGTTTTATAGACAACAGATCCCTGTTAACTAGAATGGCAAGTTTCTACGACCCCATCAGTCTTTCATTCAGGAAATGCACACCAGGCCTGACACCCATGTCCTTTATGGAGAGAAGTAACTTATATATGCCTGGCCCTCAGTGTCTTATTTTGATATAGGACATCATTATTCTTTCAGGAAAACTTGGCTAGGCTTAGAAAGATCCCCCAGGTCGTTAGCCTAGTAACAATATATGAATCAATGAACCAGGCATGGGTCTGATAGACTGACATACATCAGTATTATTAGCTGTGAGGCCTAAACAAACTGAATGTTCACAAAGTGTGGTCCTGTTGGGTATTTGCTCAGAGTGGACAAAAGCAATAATAGGAGTATGTCAAAGTTCTGCACTGAGAGACTTACTCAGTATATTTTTTGCATCATTCCCATTGACAGTGGCATGCTGGATTTGAAATACACAGATAATGTAAAGATAGGTGCAGTGGTCTTGTCAAATAATGATATGGACCAGATTAACACATATTTAGACAAGATTAACATCTGGGTAAGTAGTTACATTTTTGATTCATTTTACAAAAAAAAATAGAGTTTTGTTATCACTTAGCTGTAGGCCTGAGAAACATATTACAAAATAAAATATATCATAGCATATAACTTCAGTAATTAAACAGCTCTGTATAGTGTTTCTCAGTGATATAACTTTTAAAGAACATGCCATGAACCCTAGAAACAAGGTGCTCAGACTAATACTTACAAGTTTGTTTAAAACCTTTGAGAAACCAACTCTGGAATTCAGTGCCTCTTTTTGTGGTTATGCCAATGGGAACTTTATTTGCCTGGAACAAAACCATGACCTTACACAAGCAGCAGATTATTACCACAACATGCAGATCAGCAATGATTTGCAAGTAGTTGTAGCAACTGCTTTTCAAGAAACATGCAAATTAGCCAATAATGAGGACTCACCTCATTGCAGCAATCACGTTTTTGAATCCCAAATGGGCACATCACAGGAGAAGGGCCCTGCTAGCATAAGCAATATGGATCATGCTAGGAACTTTAATGAATTCCCAGGTATATGTCTGTCTGATGGGTCTATATCATGATGTCGAATGATAAAAAGAGTGAATGCTCTTTTATCGAACACTAAAAACCGAAAGCAGTAAATGTCGAGCACACAGAATGGTGATTTTTTTTTTCTCAGGGAAAAAAATCGTTGCTCCACAAAAAAAAAATAAACCAAAAAAAAAAACCCAAATCCAAAACTATATACAATGTCCATAACAACTAAAAAAGCAATATACATAGGAGAACACTTAATATTTCTCTAACAGACAATTTTGTCCAAGCAATTAAGGGATGAGTTGTGTTGTTAGTCCTTGCTTTAAAAGTAGCAATCTCATTCTTACAAATGTATTTTACAAGATGAATAAACTCAACTTTAAAGACAGAAGTAGATTGGGATTTCCAATTTTTAGTAACAATTTTCATTGCTGTAGAGAGGATAAACCACAGTAAAAATGTTTGGTTTTTAGGAATGACTTCAGGAACAGGAACATTGAAAACGATAAGGAAGTCAGAAATTATACAGTTGTCATTCCATAGAGTTTTACAAAGATATTTAATGTCTAACCAAAATGGGGAAATTATTTTGCAATTAACAACCATATGTATCCAGTCAGCATCAGGGTGTCCATGTCTCCAATATTTCATTTCATCTTTCTTGTACATTATTGCTAGTCTATGTGGGGTGAAAAAACATCTATGTTAAAATTTCCATGTGTATACATGTCAGAACAGGGAAGATATGGATTCCTTCACCAACTGTAAACAAAGTTTTTTTTATCTTTTTCTGAGAATACTTGTCTATTAACATCAGTTGAATAATTACAAAAAGAAACATCTGTTTTGCTAAAATTATTTCTGAGAATTTTATAAATAACAGATATGTATAAAGTGTCCTTGGGTGAGCTATTAATAACTGTTGAGATAAAATCCAAGATTTTTAAGTTACTCTTATTGTATGCCTTTAATGAGTGTATGAGCTTAGTATGTATAAAATCCTTACAAGTTTGGATGTCCAGCCAATTGCAATTTTGCAAACTATCTCTTGCTAGCTGAGAGAAATTGATTCCAGTATAATAGGTCACCCTTCATAAATTCTAACATTTTCTGTGTATCAAAAGATATCAAGCATTCATTTGTGTAAGCAATAGGAAACATAATTATTAATAATCTAAAGCAAGTACAAATATGACTCCGTCATTGTCCATGCTGGTGTGAATGACCTGAGACGTACCTCCCTGGACTACATGAAAAGAGTCATAGAGGAGCTCTCTGATTATGTAGCCCAGGCTGGTATGACCCTGACCCTGAGCAGCATCTTGCCCTCACCAAGAATGACACCACAATACAAAGACAAGATGATCAGCTTTAACAATTAGCTCAAGTACTGGTGTCATTCTAAGGGGATCCAATGTCTGTCTGCCTGGGATGATATGTTGGACAAGTCATGCTGCTTCGCAAGGGATGGATTACACCTGTCACCACTGGGCTTCCGGATATTGGCTAAGGCTCTTGCCACCCCCATAGTGCCTTTTTTAGGCAAGGCTCAAAAGACGAACCCACCTCCTTAGAAAACAAAAATGGAAAAAAACTAAGGGTAATGCTGCTCAACGCCAGAAGTCTAAATCTCAAGATGCAGGCACTTGATGCACTCCTCAGCATGGAGAACATCGACGTCTGTGCAGTAACTGAAACCTGGTTCAAGGCTCCTGAGAGCACCCCAGCGCTACCAGTCTATACCTCGTATCATGCTTTTCGCCCCAAAACCCAGGCCAAACCACAAAGGAGGGAGTGTCCATATTCATAAAGGACACCCACACCTCCAGGTTAGTAGCAACACATGAAGCATCAGAGACCATACAGGTGCAACTAACCATTGGCAAAACTGCTATACAACTGGTAGCATGTTACAGACCACCCTCCCAATCTCAAGAACCCCACTCAGCCTTCCTGAAGACATTGGAGGATATGAATGTATCACAAAATACCATCATACTGGGAGACTTCAACTACCCAAACATAGATTGGGTACATTATTCTAGCCCTAATACCCTAGCCCAAAGGTTCTTGGAATTCATAAATTCAAATGCATTGGAACAACTAGTCACCTCTCCCACTAGGGGAGATAATATACTAGACCTGATCATCACAAACATGGGGACAAAATGCTCCACACCGAAGTATACCCCTCACTAGTGAGATCTGACCACAAACTAATCACCCTGGATATACATATCCCACCTCCACCCCCAGCACAAAAGACCACAGTGAAAAACTTCTCAAAAGCAGACTTCACTCTTCTTAAGACAGAGATGGTATCCTTTAAGCCCACTGTGCCAGTGGATACCACATCCAACAATGCCGAATCCTTCACAAATGCTTTCTATGGACATCTCCAAGAATGCATGGATCATGCAATCCCAAACAAATCCAAGTCCCTCTCCACCAAATGTAAGCATCCTGTCTGGTGGACCTCAGCCATAAACAAATTGTATAACAAGAGAAGGAAGCTACTGCACGTCAGAGCAAAATCCCATAAAGGGAAGACATCTCTGATCAACATTAGCAGAAAACTACGTTCTCTCATAAAAACATCCAAGGCAAACTTTGAGAGAAAAATTGCTAAGGACACTAAAGATAACCACAAAGCCTTCTTCAGCTATGTTAGAAACCTGGGCGGAAACCCTCAGATATGCTCAGAGTTGGTTCACAACAACAAAAAATACACTGAACCCACAGATATTGCTAACATTCTGGCTGACAGGTTCAGTGCAAATTTCTCCCCTCCTTCACCCCCAAAAGAAGAAATACTTATCCCAGCTGAATGTAATCTCCCTGTCATCTCAGATATCCAAGTGAAAACCGCCCTAAACAAAGCAAAAAACACAGCATCAATGGGACCTGATGGTATCCCGGGGTGCGTATTACGCGAACTCCAAGATGAGCTAAACCCACACATAAAAATGCTATTTAACCTTAGCCTTACTTCGGGATATGTACCTAAACACTGGCGTACAGCAACAGTGGTCCCACTCCACAAGGGGGGTGCCTCTACAGACCCTGGAAACTACCGCCCCATAAGCTTAACTAGCCTGGTCTGCAAAGCTATGGAAAGAATCATAATGGAACTCATAAACAGAGACATAGGGGACCTAAAGACACTTGACACCACCCAGTTCGGCTTTGTAAAGGGCAGATCCTGCCTTTTAAACCTGGTTGACTTTTTTGAAACAGTCACTAGAGCCATTGATGAGGGCAAAGCAGTCCATACAGCATACCTGGACTTGGCTAAGGCCTTCGACACAATACCCCACTCAGGCATCATAGATAAGCTAAACAGCTTAAAAGTAGACCCCTATGCCACTAGATGGGTTACAAACTGGCTAAAGGACAGAACCCATAAAGTTAAAATTGCTGGAGCAATGTCAGACTCAAAGCCAGTCACAAGTGGTGTCCCACAGGGATCTGTCCTGGGACCCCTCTTGTTCGGCATTTATTTCTCAGATGTTAAAGCAAACATGGGAGGGCTGTGGCTGACAAAGTTCGCAGATGACAGCAAACTAGGCGCCATAGTCGATACACCAGCAGACACACACATCCTACAAAAAACTTCTGAAAAAAAGACAAAACCAAGAAACACAAATACAGTGGTATCAATTATCACAAGAGTCGAAGGCCTCACTGAAACGGACAACTGGTGCCGTAGTCACGGCCTTAAACTAAATGCCAAAAAATGTATAGTCATCCCTTTTGGAAAAAACAAAGTACCCACAGATTATCACATAGACAGCAACCACTGAGTATGGAAAAAGTAATCAGAGACCTAGGGACCCAAGTAGACAGCGACCTCTCATTTGACACCCATGTTGCCAAAGTGGTTAGAAAAACATTCTACCTTGCACACCTCATCATGAAGGGATTCACATCCAGATCCAAGGATGTCATTGTACCCCTATATTCCTCCCTCATCAGACCCATGATTGAGTACAATGCCCCATTTGGTATGTACCTCACCCGGCATTTGCAACAGCTGGAGAGACCACAAAAGTACCTCACCAAAAGGATCAAGGGTCTCCAACATATGTCTTATTCTGCCAGACTAAAGAAACTTCAGCTCTATTCAGTAGCATACCGCCTGCTCAGAGGTGATCTCTGCCTGACGTACAAGGCCATGTCCAATCAGGATCTGATGGACATGCTCCACCTCAAAAAATCCAAATCCATCAGGACCACGAGAGCTAAAGACTTAAACCTCGGCACAAGTATGAATAGGACATGCTGGAGGGATAGATTCATAACCCAGAGGCTTCCCATGCTTTGGAACAGGATCCCAGTTCGTATTAGGCAGAGCCCCTCACTGACTCTCTTCAAGAGAAATCTTGATGAGTGGATGGGAGATCGTAAGTTTACCCCAGGGGTCACATCTGTGTCACTGCTAGACAGGGGCACAGTAAACTAATTCTATTATATAAGGGGACCTCCATTGTGTCACTACTTGACAGAGGCACAGTATTCTAGATTTATTCTGTACATTTTTGTACCATTTCATGGGGTGGCAAAATGCTAGGATTACAAATGCCCCAGGGCAGATAGCCTAGTACTATACTATGAAACTATAAATTCTTAATTAATTCATTAAAAAACATAAGCTTTTTAAACAACAGCAATATTTGGTTTATAAGAGGTGTGAGAACAAGTTCTGACCTTTCACTTTGAATGTATATTTTTAAAACCCATATAAAGATGTTTGTATGTATTTGAGTATATGGTTCAAGCAATGTCCTATTACTATTTAGAAGTAAGGTTTCATGTACTAATTTCCAATATGATGTATAAGATTATTCCAAAGCAACACTATGTTAATAAATGCAGAGTTTATATAAAAATCAGTATTTGGAAACCCTGTACCTCCTTTATCCCAACTTGTGGGGTGCCACAGAAGAGAAATTCTTGTTTTTTTTTTGGGATACTAATGGAAGTTGAGTAATAAGTTATTAATTTTCTGTTTAATTTTGACAGGTGGGGGAATTATTAGAGCTTGGCCAATGAATAAGATTTTAGGTAACAGTATCATTTTAATTAAAGTTAGTCTGTCTTCAAATGTGAAGAAGAGTCTGTTCCAACTGTCAGTTAGACTAGTAATTGAGTTTATAAGTTGTTGGTAATTAGATGTGAGTGATTTTTTTATAATTTGATTCAGTAATGTTACCTAGATATTTAATATGCATGCCCTCCCAGTTTATGTCTCTTTTTAATCAAAGTTTCATAGTAACATTTTTATTTATTAGAAGTGCCTGAGTTTTGTTTTGATTGAATTTTAGACCAAAGATGTTTGCAAAGAAGTCTAAATTATGTAATAGGTGATCCACTGAATTTTCAGTACCATTAGAAGTTATTAATAGGGCATCAGCAAACGGTTGTATTTTGGGGGATAATTTGTCTGACACTTTATATCCTTTAACGTTGTCATTATTTCAAATATAATTTACAAGAGGGTCAATAGCCAGGGCAAAGAGTAATGGAGAGAGGGGGCACCCCTATGTAGTATCTCTTACTATTTTAAATGGGCTAGATAAATAAGATCCAATCTTTACATAGGCTATGGACTTTTCATATAGTTTTTTAATTAATCCTATAAAGTTTGGGGAGGAACTGTATTTGTGCAGAGCTTTAAACAGATATGGCCAACTTAAGGAGTTGAAAGCTTTATCTGTATCAAGGCTTAAAATAGAAAGTTAATTTTTTTCTTGTTTGCTAAATCTATTAAGGACAGTAATCTAATTACATTGTCTTGTACCTTTCTGTTTTTGACAAACCCGGGTTGGTCTTCGTGAATCAATATTGAAAGAATATTATTTAATCGGTCTGATGTTTAAAGTTTTGGAAGCTGGCTCGCTGTTATATCATTGGCAGGATATAACCCATATAGCTAGCAAACTGCTGAGCATCTTCCATAACACCAAACTGTCAAGCAGCCTAAGCTGAGCTGACTAAAAAGACACGTTTTAGTATAAAGCCCTTCAGAGCTTTCCTACCAGCAGACAGAGGGAAGCTGAGCCCTGAAAGGACAATGCTAGGAACAACAAAAATAAATGTCCACACCCTGGCATAAAAAAAAAAACACACCAAAAAAAAAAAAATGGGTATAGAGGGAGGGAGTGGCTACTGCAGCAGTGGTCATCCAAGCATCTACCATTATGGTAAGTTCAACTTGCACAACTGTACTATGGTCATCATATTGATCAGTGCTGCAGTAGCCTTAGCTATATTGGCAGATTACCATATCTAACTGTATTTGGGAGGTGGAAGTAGAAAAGTCAAAGAATCCCTGGAGAATTGTCCTAGCAAAGCTTGATCTGGACCTAGAGAAGGAATCAAGCTTACAGTGATTTTTAAAAGTATGCATAGTGGACCAAGTAACGGCTTTACATTTCTATACTCCAACCATTTCCAAAAAGACATAGATGAAGCCAAGGCTCTGGTACAGTGGGCCTTGATCCTGCCTGGAACAGTTTTGTTATGGTGAATATAACAAAAGGTAATATAGCCTTAGACAAAGAAATAGTCTGTTTTAACACAAGTTGTTTCTTCTCCTTACCTTGACAAGAAATGAACAATTGATCTGATAATCTGAAAGATTTAGTTCTGGCAAGATAGTGCCTGATTTGTCTGTGAACATCCAAGGCCTGAACTATCTTTTCTCCCTCATTTTTGGGTCCAGGAAGAAAAATGGGGAGATGAATAATTTGGCTTAAAGTAAACTCGGATACCACTTTAGGCATAAAAGAAGGATTAGTTCTCAAAGCAACCCTGTCACTATGGAAAATGAGGTAGGGTTGACTCATTTTAAGAACTTGCAACTCATATACCCTTCTTGCAGATGTCAGAGCAATCAGTAAAACTGTTTTCCTTTGTTAAGAACCGCAATCCATCCAGATTAGCTGGTTCAAATGGAGCAAGTGTTAACTTCCCTAACACAAAACTAAGATCCCAAGGAGGGCCACAACTTTTCTTGGAAACCTCTTATGCAAAATCCCTTTCAAGAACATTTTGACATAAGACTGCATTGAAAGAGAGGATCCATGGGCAGACATGCTGAAATGGCCAATAAATGAACTTTCATGGAGGAGTAAGAAAGACCATAGGATAATAATTCACACAAATATTATAAAACCAGAAAACAACTAGCCGTGAATGGGTGTTGGTTATGTTGTTGTCGCCAACTAGCAAACCTTTTCCATTTGCTAATATAGAATTTTCTAGTAGCAACCTTTCATGTCAGTATTAGTACCTGCTGCACATCCATAGTAACTAGACTGCTAAAAGGAATTAAGCCCCTAGCATGTAGGCAGTTAGTTGAAGGTGATTGATGCTGGGTTGTATCAAGCAGGGTGGCTTGTGTTTTGAGTTAGTCCTATGCTTATTTTGGGTGAGTACAACTGCTTCAGTATAGCTGTTTACATGATGATACAGGGTTTTTGTGAAAAATTCTGCAGAGGCAACAGAGTTCATGCATTTTGGGGGCAGGGTGATATTTTGCCATGGTATCACTCAGTAGTAAGAGGTTTGCTTTGAAATAATTCATATACATATGAGAGTTAGATAGGCTGACAGGTTCTAGCTTAATTTGAAAGGAGGCAGCTTTATGGTCCGATCTAGAAAATAAGAACATTACACACGTGTGGCAGCAAAGCTCCCCATGTTTGTTTGGATCAGGTCAAGAATGTTGGTACCCCTAGTGTGTGTACAGACTAGCTGGTCCAGAGTTTGTGCTGATAAGGTCCAGGAATCTTTGGACAGGCATATTGGAAGTTGTGTATGTTTCCTAGTTTTTATTGGGTTGTTGAAGTCATCCAGGGCTATAGTTTTGGGTTTAATGCATAGTGACTCCAGTACATTTAGGTATGAGGTATGGGTAACTGGGTGACAGAGAGGAACCTATAGCTTGCTATGATATGGTATGGTATGGAACTTTAGGATGGACAAATGTTTAGCCAAAATTCAAAAGCCTAAGGGGGACAGGTGTGGACCATCCTTGGCAAAGCAACATGGTCTATCAGCTGTGTCCACCCAAGTTGTCAAGTGTTGTACCCCATTTTAAGGACATCAAAAACTAAGCAAATTGTTAAAGTCAATTATCTTCTGCTCATATTGTGACATCATACCCAGGGAAGGTAGAAGGCTGATCAGTGCCAGGCTTACACCTGCCTGGGACACACAATCTGACAGCTATATCATGTCTCTCTTCGTATAGTACAGAGATTTATATCTCAGTCATTTAAGTCCACATGTACAATGACAGAGTCATACTGGTACATGTGATTCAGTGACCTTTGTCCATGTATGATCTGGCAGATCATGGTCCCTGAAAGGCAGTTAACTGTGACTCTCACCTGAATTGAACATCTGCATGTCTCACGATGGAATCAGCTATGGCTAGAACATTAGCATGTGTGGAGAGTTGCCTTATGGGCTTACCAATTGAGACACCATGTGTTTGAACTGTATGTACTGTGGTGGATATTGCTTTGGTAGAATGTTTGTGAGATTGCTGAGGGACCCTGTTGTTAAAGCTGCATAAAGGAGGCCTTTGAGGTTTGGATAGATTACTTTTTAGGGCCTCAGGATACTTGAGTCTTTGTGCTTGGTCTAAGTCTGAGCCTTGCCTCCAGTGACAATGTATAATTACATCTCTCACACACTTTACTGGTTGTTTAAGAATTAGGTAATTGTCAGTAAACAAGAGACAATTGCTACATGGATACCAATTTCCACCAAGCTGGCTACAGTGATAGAAGGAAACAGGTTATCTATGGTTTCAGATAGATTACAAGGGGGCCTGTACCAAGGGGATCTAGAGAAGTGAAAACGATAATGCTTAAGACAAGACTGTTGGAGCAATGCATATCTGGGCAAAACCATAGTAATGGGGTAATATAAACTTTACGGCAGGTTTGCAAGACAGGTGTTCACCATGCAACCAGGTACTCGGGGAAATAAGAGTTGTTTTTTTTTTAAAGGAAAGTTATACTCTATGTGTTTGTGTATATACAGGGCACTACTAACCACTACTGCTCAATAAGTGTCCCACAAACAGAACAACTTATACAGCCACAAAAAAATCAATAGTCAAGCAAAACAGCCCACTGGCCAGTCGCAACAACACACTCAAAGCTGTTATTCAGAAATATCTAGAATTAGTTTTGTAATTCAGAAATCATGGCTGTAAAAAATGTAGTCTTTGTGGTATCACTTACTACCCTGTAGTGCAGTAGTCATATGATTTCTCAGTAATGATGTTTCAAAGTAGCAGGCAGACACTGTGAGTATTGCTGTTAAACTGATAGCTATGATACATAGTGTAAAGTCCTACATCCATTATATTAACTCACAGGGGGATATTTATAGCTGATTGGTGCCGTGTGAAGCGTTGAACATAATCAGTTTTTTTTAAAACTTCTTTAGCCCTGTGTCCCTGTACCACTAAACTAATGTGGCTAGATATGCATATCTTGCCCTCTGCCATGAAACTAAGAAGTTCAAATAAACAGCCAAGCATGTTAGATAGTACTTTGTACAGTGCTACTCATCTTTGACTAACCCACCAGGTTATTTCACATGTCATTCATCATGGTGGCCATTTGTGGCATGTCACCCTGTCACTGATGTAACTCATTTATGTCACACTTTTCAGAAGAGGCAAACATCTTCTTTTCCTTCATATTATTCTTCTGATGTGTTTGCGGTTTAAGGGGCACAGTTGTAGATTGCAAGTGAAATTCTATCTAACCCTTGGAAGGGGTGCAGTCATGATACATTTTTTACAAGACTGGTTCCTACGCAGCAAACCATTAACTGCCACTGGTGCCTCTCTTTGAGTTTAGATGCCAGGAGTCACTCTTGACCCCCTGACTTAATCCAATATGTTTTCCATTGTCTGTGGGGAGATTCAGGCATCCTAGTGATGAATCATAACTGTAGCCATGGGGATGGTTTGTTTTATGCCCTACCCATTCCCCTCCCCAACACCCAATATGTAATGATGAAAGGTAATTAAGGCCAAGAATGGCAAATGGTCCATGTCCCAGTATTTGTAAGATGGGATACATACCACCCCCTCCAGTATCAACAATGAAATCACTTATATGGTTTCTGAATCTGTTGGAGTTGCTGCTTGTTTCTTTGTGGACTGCAGATTTTACCAGGGGGCATTTGACCAATATACAGTAATATCTAACAGTAATCCTACCGTACTTTGGAATCAGGTTTGCATCAACAATTCACATGAAAAGTAAATACTGTACCTTTTCTTGGAGGGCTGATTTTTCTCCTGGGCTTAGGATTTGCATTATAACGTTACTGGCAATTTTTATTCTGCACAGTGGACAGCAGTTTTGTTTAATACTGCATTTCTAGAACATTTGCTTTGCATTTTTTTTAAAACACAAAATCTTTAACTTGATGAGGTTACTACTAACACAGAAAGGTTTAATATGACTTACTTTTCAGTTATTTTTGTTTGTGCTGAATTGTTCCACCCCCTATCTCCATCAATGGAGATAAAATGGTTTCAACGTTCTGAGCAAAGTACATTAAGATCTTTGATGGAGCATCTCCACAGATCCACATGGATTTAGAGCATCTGTAGACTTAAATATAATAAAAAATCACATTGTTATCTTTCAGTATGAGGTTACCTGTTTACTATTTGTCGTCTTAGCCTTTGCTGGTTTGTTTACATGCATCAGGCTGCAACTGAACCATCTGTCTCTGTCTGGAATAAGTAATGTATATATTGTTCTTGCCTACTACTCATAGCATTGGTTGTAGCATTGCAGACTGAACCTAGTATTTCTACCATCTGGAAATGCACATCTCTGACAGTGAATATTCTAAATAATTTTAATGATAGTTTTGTTACTGATCACTTATCTTGACAAGGTTATAGGTGTCAGATATCCATGTCCAGGACTGCTTGAGCCGTATTCTACCAGGAAATTTCAGCTGAGAGCTGTCAGTCACAGTTTTTTATCAGGTTAATCTGTATTTCTGGCTCATATCAACTTACACAAATTTGCAGCATAATCTTTAACTACAGTACTCTTGTGGTTTTAGTGTTACAGTGGCTTATTTCATTTTCTGATGCAGTCTTCATTTCTGGATGGAGTCTGTTTGACAAATAATGACTGGGCTGATTTTGCTTTCTGTTAAACTGCATTTACTGATATGCAGTTAAACACTAACATATGTTGTAAAATGAGACCTAAACAAATACAGCAAAGACTTTTGACAAACTTTCAAGAAATGGATTTCAGTATAATAGGGAAGTAATTGAGGAAACTTTGGAATTGCCAAATTCCTGAATTTAATAATATAGAGTCTAATTTTGGTTCTGTCTGTTTACACTTAAATGTAAATGGCAATCATCTTTTGAATCGGTATATTGAATCTTTCAGTATTTTCTTTGACCTGATTCTGTACTTGCCATCTTGGAATTTTAACTTGGAATACTGAATTATGCTGACATCTAGAGTCGATTTCATCATTTGCAAATGTTTTAGACTTATGTTCACTAAATAAGTACACCAAAAGGATTTTTATTTGCAGATTGCATCAAATGGATGCATTCAGTATTTATTTGAATATTTTTTTGACTACTTAGCTTAGCCTACCTTAAAGACAGTGTGGTTAATCAGTTTAGATTTACATACTTATTAAGGATATGCATTAACGGGAACCTGCTAGAAAATGATGCTAAGTACTTTCTACAACTGGCTTGAGTGTGCCTGTATAATATTTTGGTTGCCTTTCTTACCTTTGGTCGAGTGTGAAGTGGACAATATTATAATTTATTTCCATGCTAGTGGTGATTCAAAGTTTGGGCTATTCAAGTTTCTCCACAGTTCTACAACCTTGGTGTTTTTTTGCAGTTAGCAATGAGAATGGTCTGGCAGTTAGTGCAGAGGATTATGTCTCTAAGCTGTGACTGAGCTGCTTCTTGTAGTCAAGGATACAAGGTTCATTTCCCTCCACCTCTATTTGCCTACTGTATAGCTCTTGACCAGACAGTGCTCCCAGGTCACATCTGAAAAGGGAAATTTTGTGTTCAGTGAGTTTACCCAGTTAACAAACGTATAAAATAAATATATATCTAAGTCTGTACGAGGGCAGCACCCTGAAAATTTGATTTTTTTCATTGTTTTATGACTGATTTAAGCTTTGACCAGTTTATTTTGTTTAGCTGAAGCACTGACTAATCTCATTCCATCCAGACACAATAGAAGCATTCTTGTTTTAAACTGAACTACCCAACCAGTGCTTTATTTTTACAGTGCGGCTTAATGCTATATAGCAGTCATTAAGTACTTGTTGATGGTCAACCACTTTATTCACAGAGGGCAACATTACAGTTTCAAGAATAAACCATCTCATGCAATCATATAAACACAATTATACCATGATCCCCCATTAATATTCCAAAACGTGCACGCTGATTGGCCAGCGTGCACGTTGTAAATCAACTTGTACTAATGTAAAAAGGTCCGGTCGCCCGGACTTTTTCCATTAGTATAAGTCTTTTTTTTTTTAAACACTGTCTCACTAAGTTAAAAGAGTTTAACATAGTGGCACAGGTTTAAAAAAAGCAACGGAGATCTCCGTTGCTTTTTTTAAAGCTGTCTCGCTATGTTAAACTCCTTTAACATAGCGACACAGTGTGTAAAAAGCAACGGAGATCTTGCTTTCTCCGTTGCTTTTGCCCACAGCTCTGATGTACTGCGTAGGCATGCGCAGTACATCAGAACTACCCATGGATACCAGACAGCTGCGGAAGGGCAGTAAGGAGGCATTATACAATGCCATTATTTAAGAAAAGTAATTATTTCCTTTCTTAAATAATGCCATTGTATAATAGCAATAATCCACTTCTGGGTGTGGGTAATGCGGGATTTACCCCGGTTGGCTTTGTTCGCCCTCGGGACCAAACCACACCAACCATGGGTAAATCCCGCATTACCCACACCCAGGCATGGGTTATTGCTATAATAATATAGGAGTACATTTGAACAACATTTTTTAGCATTTCAATCACTCAAAAATTCTATCTGACAAGCATTAACTAGCTGCAATACCAGAAAAAATTAACTGCTAAACATCTGAAAGCTCAACAACACTAAAAAGGGACCATCAACATTGTACTATAAATTCATGGTCAAATAACAAGGAATCCATTTTGCTACTCTCTTCTCTCTGAGACTTAATTTCTGTGTAGCCAGTTCAAGATCTCATATATCACACATTATTAATTTTGCATCATCATCTCCAGGACAGGCCACTTGTTTCTGTTTCTAGTAACTAACAAGATTCTTTCAGTATTTTATTTATTTTATTTTACACTTGTTCACCAGGAAAGTCCAGCTGGGGAGGTTGCCCATTTTCAGTGGAGATCCAGGGAGAAAAGCTCCATTAACAAAAAAAAATAAATAAAATAATACAAAATAACACTAACATGTAAGACAGTACATAAACATAAAGTAAGGAGGACTGCAAATACAGCATGTGACAATCAAGCAGTAGAAACTGAGAGAACATTACATAAAATATGTTGTTATACACCAATACATAAGGGGAAAGAGGGAAGTTAATTTTTAAAACACATTATCATTGGATTCTGCGGTTTGCAGTGGTAGCATTGTTGCCTCACAGCAAGAAGTTCTCCCGTTCGATTCTCGGCTGGAGTGCGGGGAGTGCCTTCTGTGTGGAGTCTGCATGTCCTCCCCGCGGTTGGGTGGGTGTTCGAAAGACATGCGTAAATGGGTGTGCCTTAGTTGAAGGCTGAACATCGAGCTGGCACCTCGGCGTTTGTGAAAATCTATTGCCAATCATTAGTGGACCAGAGTTCCGCTGTGGCGACCCCTAACCGGGAAAAGCCAAAAGACAACAACAACAACTTTAGTGAGATCTTAAAACATAGTTTGAATCGTATTGTAGCTGTAAACAGTTATGTTGTACATAGAGGATGTTTAGTAAGTGAAACAGAAGACATTGGAATTTATAGATATTTTACATCATATGTATGCTCCCCACCCAAGGTGCAGAGCATAAAGGTGACGTATGATGTCTATAAATTCCAAAGGCTTTGGTATACTGGCCAGACATCAGGCTACCTTTGGCAGAAGATCCCTTATGTAAAGAATACTGCAACCTGCTAAAAAATTATGCTAAGCACTTTCTAACTCAGAACTTCTTTGCCTCAAGTCCAAAAGTCATCACTGAACGTCATTCTGAATGCTCCTTCTTTTGTGCTGGTTACCAAGCCATTTTTCAGAGAAATGCCCGATTGAGTTTTCTTCTTATCTCCTATTTTTAATTTGCTGTGTTTACATGTCATCCACAAAGGGAAAATGTCAGTGTGGGAGGCAGATTCGCCATAAAGACCTTCATGAGTAGTGTCTCTTTTGTTTGGGTGTTTCCTACAACCATACAGAGTGCTCTATCTACCAAGTGTTTGTCCCTAAGACCATATGTAGTCGTCTCTCCTCCTTATCCATTTACCTAGAGAATCAGTGTCTAAAATAGTTGGCACAAGGTGCTATGGTGGAGTATTCCAGTCCTGAAGGTCATCTGCCTGTCAAGAAAAAGGCCAAAAACTCAGGACTGATTTGGCTGCTGTCCTGCCTTACCTAAACATCTCTCTCGAGGCTGGTGAAAGCTGAGAGGATCATCCAGTTGTCATTTTGGATTCTTCTACTGCCCCCCGTCAGAGGCAGGCATGGATCTGACTTCTAGCATGTCCTTGGAGGCTTTACAAACATCTGTTCCAGAATATGAGGAGGAACCTTGACTGATTATATCTGAGGGACTAAGGAGTATACCACAAATTCTAGTCTGGGAGGAGATTCCTACTACATTAGTTGAGTGTCGACAAGGGTCTGAACCTCATTGGGTTTTAAGGGCTGACATCCCTCAAAAGAAAAAAAAAACATTGTTCAATTGCCTTAATGGCCTTAAAGCCTCCTCAAGGTATCTCTGTGCCTGCTCCTCCCTGGTCATCTACTCCTCTTAACAGCTCCAGAGAGCAAGAGCCTCTGAAGAAGATTTGGATTCTGGGGAAGAGTCTTTGGCATATTCTTCTCAAATCCCGTCTCCTTTGGATTACGGTTCTGAGGAAGAGGATTCTATAAGTCCACACTCCTTTAGAATAATTCTCTTTTGAAGACACTATTCCTTGCATGATGGAATATTTAAAATGGGACTGTTCTCAGGTTTCTGATATTCAAGAGAGGTATTATGAACTCCTCCATATGGAGTCTCCCAAACCCTCTGCTGTTCCGCCAGTCTTGACTGCCATTTTAGATACCTTATCAGCAGTCTCTGTTGGCCCAGATACTCACCCTCCAGCCCCCAAAAAACCTGACAGATTTTATAAGGTGCCTGATGATTGTAAATTTTTGTACAAATGTCATTCTGTTGATCCTTCTGCAGTGTTTGACTCTTCTGGCAAAACTTCTAAACTTTTGCCATCTACTAAACTACTTCCTTCTGATAAAGATAGTAGAACCATGGAAAGTCTAGGCAAAAAGGTCTATACTACTGCCACCCTAGCTTTTAGGGCTATTAATTATCAGACTTGTATGACCAGGTATATTTCGGCCCTTCTTTCTCTCCCTCATTCAAAAGGGAAAGTCTCGGCCCTTTCTCTATCGAGTTATATCTCTCAAGTGGCTTGCCACCTACTAAGTGTAGTTATAATGCAGCTGATGCTTTCTCTTGGACTGCTGCATTTGGTTCTGTTTTGAGACATTACTCTTGGCTTCATCTTCTGACTTTACCTGATGACATTAAAGCTAAATTATTGGATGCCCCTCTTGATAATAAGAACCTTTTTCGCTCTGCTGCTTTTTAAGTCCCACCAGGACAAAGGTAATGCCTTGCAGGAATTGAAACATATTTTTGTTTCTCCTTTCCCTAAATTTCACAGGAATTATCCATCCAAATATGGCTTTGTTCTCAGACAGTCTCCCCCTCTTCCCAAAGGTAAAAAGGGTTCTAAGTGTCTACCCCTGCTAAGCCTACTCAGACTCCTACTTCTTAGACGCCTCCTTTTCAAGATAAACCAGGTTCTATCTGACAGCTTGCTTCCTCTTTCCCTAAGCCAGGTTTCTTTATCCCTTCATCTTTCCCTGTCCCTTCTGAATTGGTTAAGGGTCACTCAAGACTCTTGGGTTTTGTCCATCATCCACCAAGGATATTTCACAGTGTGGAAATCCCTTCCTCCTTTTCTGGGCATCCCTCAACTTCCTCAGCAACAGCTTCCTTTCTTTCCAGAACTGCTTCAGGGCCTACTGGCTTGGGAAACCATTCAAGTTGTGCCCCCTGCCCAAGAAGGGAAAGTTTTTATTCCAGGATGTTCATGTTTCCCAGACAGGAAGGCACCTGGAGATCCATTCTGGACCTTTCTCAACTTAACGCCTTTCTAAAGGTCCCTTCCTTTCAGACGTTGTCCCTTGAAGTTCCTCCTCCTCCTCCTCCTCCTTCCCCAAGCCTTCCAGTCATCCCTGGAACTCAGGAATGCCTACCTTCACATCCCCATCCATCTCTGTTCAAGAAGTTTTTTACATTTCTCTGTTTCTTCCTTGCATTTTCAGTTCTCTGCTTTGATTTTTGGCCTCTCTAATGCTCAAAGGGTATTCACCAAATGCCTCACTCCTGTTATTGCCTTCTGCAGGATGAGAGGAGTTCAGATATTTCCTTATATAGATGACCTGCTCATCCAGACTTCAACCCCCAAGGTCCTGCTTCAACACCTCCAATTTACTATTTGTCTATTACAAAGCTTAGGGTTTACCATAAATTTTCAGAAATCAGTCCTGGTTCCTACTCAGGATCATGTTTTCTCAGTTGCAAGCTTTGGACCATTCCCATGCTAGCATCCCTCCCTCCATGCAAGGCCCTGTCTCTTAACACCTTCTTTTAATCTTTTTTTCCTCTGGCTTCAATCACAGACAGGGATTTTCTCAAGGTTCTAGGATTCATAGCTTCCACCATTCCTATGATGAATTTAGCCAGGTTCCATATGAGAAAACTACAGTGGTTCCTCAAGTCAGTTTGGCTCCAACACTGTTATCCACTGGATTTCCTAGTTCCTTTTCTTCCATGTCTCAAACTCGAGCATCAGTGGTGGATCCATCAGTTTTTTTTTTAATCCAGGGTTTCTTTTCCAACCTCCAATCCCATCTCAGGAACTCTTTTCAGATGCATCGGACAGGGGGTGCCTCTCAAAGTTTTCATAGACAATACCACAGTAAAGTGGTATATAAACAAGCAAGGAGGGACCTATCTTCTTGGCAGACTCATTCTTCTGGTCTTGGATCAAGCTGTTGAGTATCAAGTGACTCCTCAGGCTGTTTACCTTTCTTCAGAGCAAAATCTAGTGGCGGACTCTTTCAGCAGGTCCAGTACACAGGTTCACAAATTAATGCTTCACAGAGATGTGTTTCTGAACATTGTGCATCGGTGTGGTACTCCACAGGTAGATCTTTTTACCTCCCCTCTGAACAGACAAGTTTTTCTTTTATGTGCAAGAGTCCCAAGTCCTCTGGCTTGGAAGGTGGATGACCTATCATTTCCTTGGAAGAGGATGTTTCTTTATGCCTTCCCTCCCCTTCCTCTGATTCTGAGGGTCCTGTTCAAGATCAAGCAAGACCCCCCACAAAGAAAATCTTGCTGGTGACTCCCTTTTCAGCCAGACAGCATTGGTGCACCCTTCTTCTTCACTTAGCCAGGGACAATCATCACAGATTACCTCTCTGGGTGGACTTTTTCACAAAAGACAAGGAATCTCTTATCCATCCTCTTGTATACTCTTTAATTGACATTGTGGGTGATAGTGTTTTGATCCCTTTTAGGCCCCTCTTTTCTGAGTACATGCTTAGGGTTCTGCAAGAGGCTAGGAAACCCACTACCAAGAAATCATATTTCTCCAAATGGAAGAGATTTTTTGTTTGGTGCCTCTCTCTTTGGAGGTCAGCTGAATCAAGAACACAGTTAGTATAACACCAAAATTATTCAAACACATTTCTTTGGCCTTGACATATGTTCCTATATGAAATATATCATGGCCCAGGTGATTTACCATCACCCAATTCAGTTAACAGCTGTTGTACTTATTTAAATGTAAACTCCTTCATTAAAGAGTCTGTCTAAAAATGAATTAAGCTCATTCAGAAGTACATAGTTAAACAGGTGGCTACAGTGGTGCAGCGGTTAGCGTTGCCACCTCACAGCAAGAGGTTCTCCGGTTCAATCCTTGGCTGGGGTGCCTTCTGTGTAGAGTCTGCATGTTCTCTCTGTGGTCGCATGGGGGTGCTCTGGTTTCATCCCAAAGACATGCTGTAGGTGGATTGAACACTCTAAATTGGCCCTATGTGTGTGTGTGTGCGTGCCTTCTGTGGAAGGTTGGGTGCCGGGCTGGCAACTTCACTGCCAATCATGAGCGGACAGGTGATCTGCTGTGGCGACCCCTAACTGGGAAAAGCCAAAAGAAGAAGAAGTACATAGTTAAACATTCAACTAATTATTCGTTCCTGTCATCCTGCATGAAATATGATTCACATAACAGTTCAGAAAATATAGCAAAACTGTTTAACATACTTCCAGGATTGGGTTAACATCTCAATTATCTGCTATTTTATATTTGATTATTATGAGCAACCTCAAAGTCCCTTAGCTTTAGAGATCTCTTAGTAAGTTTAACTTTAGGTAATATGTTTCAGTTTTATCTTGCATATCCTTAATTCTCTCTTGTGCACCAATAACCTTCTTTATAGCATAGTGTGCATTGATTAATTCAACTTGATTTTGTCCCAGCTTACTACATATGTTAAGCTTTCCTAAGATAAATTCCCACAGGAACTTTGCAAAATATATTTTGACAATACCAATTTTTTTCTGGACTTAGTCTTTAATCTTGTGGCTTTAAATGAGACCACTGTGATATTAAAATTTCAAAACTCTACATGAAATGATACCCCCTCAAAAAAAAAAAAAAGTTTTTTTCACTTTCAAGTGACTATCAAAGTGGGATGTATCCTACTGCACCTTTTATAGTACAGGAGCATGATCTAAGAACAGTATCACAAAGGTGTTCAGTGTTTACATGAAATAAGTGTCTTCCTTTGTCACTAATATTTTATCAGCTTCTAAAGTATGACCTAAACATGTTTAAAAAACACCAATGTTTTTTATTATTTATTTAGTCTCCTTTGTAAAGCCATAATTCCTGCTGCTTATATGTATTCACAGTAAACTCTCAGTTAATCGGAATTCAAGCAACCAGCAAAAAAAAAAAATCGAAGAAATACAGTACAATTTTCATGTGTTGCACTTTCTGTTTATCCCCTGCAGAAACATACCTTATATTTTTAGAGTTTTAGAGTTTTAAAAAGGAAGATAGGAATAAATTCCCTCTCTCCCCAAATTGAGAACAAGTCAAACCAAACAAATAGCATAGGGTACAGTATTAGTCAGGCCTATTTTTAATAGTGACTCTCAAGCAACCAGAAACAACAGTTATCCGGCATTACCAATCCCCATGAATGCCGGTTAACTGAGAGTTTACTGTATTTATTTATTCATTTATTTATTTATGGTTGAATTTCCCTAATGCAGGTGTTTTATTGATT
>NC_056730.1:876460956-876580769 GCF_019279795.1 Protopterus annectens | reverse complement strand
GAAAAAGATCTAAAAAGGTCTATTGACCATGTTACCTGCATGCTCCATGTCAACTTGCTGTGTGGCTCCAGCCTCCATGATGATACATGTTAGTTGTTGTTGTTATTGGCCAGGAGCCACCTGGCTCAGGAGCAGCTCCTCCACTCTGGTGAGGGGTGGATGGATGGCTACCCCACCACCTGTGACAAGCTGTTGTCCACGGATATCAGACTCATGCTGCCGGACATGTCTAATTAGTTCACTGCAGTGATGGTGTACCTGCTCATATGTCCAGTTATGCATGCCTATGTCATTTACCCTATGGACAAGGTCTTGACACAGTGCAGTCCGCTCATGCTGGTCCTAGCTGGTTCTGGAGAACAGCAGGGCATAGTGCTGCACCAGGTTTGTTGTTATTATTTCCTTTTCTGCCGGGCCATAGCTGGGGTTACGATGGTGGGACATGGCCCTGGAAGACAATGAAACAATATGTGTGAGCAAGTCATGTGGCACACTTAACATTCAAAAGTACAGATATCGATAAACTGCCATATATAGCAACCTATTGGCTGTCACAGGATACACACTTTCAATACCAAATATCAGTGCTCAGCCCACAACTGCCTGACAGTGCTTGGCATACCCTATATATCGAACCATGTTTTGCACAGCAACAAAGATAAACCAGTATGTAAGACTATAAACAGTACATGGCACACTGTATGCAACACAATGCACCACCTAGCCACAGGAGGTATATATCAAGCTAATGCATCAAGAAATATGTAATCCATTGCAATGTTTGTACAGTCCAGTTACAGTATTACCAGTATACCACACTAGTCGTTGATGGCAAACCCCTGCCTAACAAATGTGCACATTCATTAATATAGGTGGCATACTGCTGTACTACACTATACATGTTGCTAGATACGCACCTATATCCTGTAACACACATATGACCGAGGCCATGGTACAGGCATACCCGCACACACATCAGACATACATACCAGACACAAAGGTATGGACACCCAGATGACCTTTACCTGTGTACCATACAGTACTGTGTGTCAGCAGTTACGAAAACTTATGCCTGAGGTATGTAATCTGTGAGGACTACAGGGAACACACATAACAGTGGTTCCAAGAAATGTGGACATACACCATATTGTGCTGTTTAGGCATACAGCTTCAGGTAGTACTATAGTTCATACAGGAGTTGTATTCACCAGCAGTAACACTCAATAAGCATACATGTACTGCTTTAGCCTACAATGGGACACCCCAGTCGACACCAAGGGACTATGACAGACCGTATGGCAAAGTGCTTTTTATGCCTAGCAATTGCAAACACATCTTTGGGTGGGATCACAGCTAGGACACATAATACCATGACAGAAACAGTTTCCCAGTAAGCTATCACACATATACAAAACACTGACACATTCACCAACACATTCACCATCACATTCAGTCAACCTTACATAGCAATTATTGCAACAAGTATATGTGGGTGTGTATCGCTTCATAAGTAGGTAATAGGCTATTGCCCCTAGGGCCTATAGAAGTCTAGCCATACGCTACCATGGCCTTTGACACACAGGTAATTACGTTTCACATGACCCTGACAAGCAGAGCCACAGAGGTGATTCCAGGGGTGTATTTCCTATCTCCCATACAATCATCAGGATTATTTCTGATGACTGCTAATTAGGAGCTTTGTTTGCTATTGATAGGTGGTTTGTTCCAGAATATGGGATGTCTCTGAGATAGGACTCTATCCCTCCAGCATGTGCTGTTTATTGAGGTCACAAGGTTTAGGTCCCCTAGAGCGTGTAGCTCATAGGGACTGTGATCTGTTTACGTGGAGCATGTCCAACAGCTGTGGGTTTGACATAGCTTAGTATGTTAGGCAGAGGTCACCTCTGGGTAGGCGGTATGCGACACAGTGTAGCTGTGTGTTTGTGAGACGGTCTGCATAGGGCATCTGTTTGAGGCCGGTATTACTCTTTGAGAAGTATGTCTGTGTCATTTCCAGTTGCTGTAGATGTCTTGTGAGGTACATACTACATGGGGCATTGTACTCTATAATGGGCTTTATGTGTGATGAGTAGAGGGGAACACTGACCTATATTTCCCTGGGTGACACACCTTTTGTGATGACGTGTGCCACGTAGACAGATGACATGACTAGTGTGACACTGTGATTATCACAGGGGTGACTACTGTCCACCTGTGTCCCTTGGTCTCTCATCACACCTTTGGTGTTTAGTAGACTACCAGCTATGTGTTAGTTAATGGGTACAGAGTTTTTGCAAGACGGGATGCCAATGCAGTGTCAGCATTGAACTTCAGTCCATGGCTTTGTCACCAGGCATCTGTTGCAGTAAATACATCCCTGTCTCTCTCCTTCTCTCTCTCTCTCTCTCTCTATATATATATATATATATATGTATATATATATATAGTTTCATAGTTTCATAGTATAGTACTAGGCTATCTGCACTAGGGCATTTGTAAGCCTAGCCATAGTGATGTGGCTTTTGCCACCCCATGAAATGGTAAAAAAATGTACAGAATAAAATTAGAATACTGTGCCTCTGTCTAGTAGTGACACAATGAAGGTCTCCTTATATAATAGAATTAGTTTACTGTTCCCCTGTCTAGCAGTGACACAGATGTGACCCTGGGTAACTTACGATCTCCCATCCACTCATCAAGATTTCTCTTGAAGAGAGTCCGTGAGGGGCTCTGTCTAATACGAACTGGGATCTTGTTCCAAAGCATGGGAAGCCTCTGGGTTATGAATCTATCCCTCCAGCATGTCCTATTCATACTTGTGCTAAGGTTTAAGTCTTTAGCTCTTGTGGTCCTGATAGATTTGGATTTTTTGAGGTGGAGCATGTCCATCAGATCCTGATTGGACATGGCCTTGTACGTCAGGCAGAGATCACCTCTGAGCAGGCGGTATGCTACTGAATAGAGCTGAAGTTTCTTTAGTCTGGCAGAATAAGATATATGTTGGAGACCCTTGATCCTCTTGGTGAGGTACTTTTGTGGTCTCTCCAGCTGTTGCAAATGCTGGGTGAGGTACATACCAAATGGGGCATTGTACTCAATCATGGGTCTGATGAGGGAGGAGTAAGGTACAATGACATCCCTGGATCTGGATGTGAATCCCTTCATGATGAGGTGTGCAAGGTAGAATGTTTTTCTAACCACTTTGGCAACGTGGGTGTCAAATGAGAGGTCACTGTCGACTTGGGTCCCTAGGTCTCTGATTACTTTTTCCGTACTCAGTGGGTTGCTGTCTATGTGATAATTTGTGGGTACTTTGTTTTCCCAAAGGGATGACTATACATTTTTGGCATTTAGTTTAAGGCGTGACTCCGCACCAGTTGTCCGCTTCTGTGAGGCCTTTTGTAGGATGTATGTGTCCGCTGGTGTATCGACTATGGCGCCTAGTTTGCAGTCATCTGTGAACTTTGTCAGCCACAACCCTCCCATGTTTTCTTTAACATCTGAGAAATAAATGCCGAACAAGAGGGGACCCAGGACAGATCCCTGTGGGACACCACTTGTGACTGGCTTTGAGTCTGACATTGCTCCAGTGATTTTAACTTTATGGGTTCTGTCCTTTAGCCAGTTTGCAACCCATCTAGTGACATAAGGGTTTACGTTTAAGCTGTTGAGCTTATCTATGATGCCTGAGTGGGGTATTGTGTCGAAGGCCTTAGCCAAGTCCAGGTAGGCTGTATGGACTGCTTTGCCCTCATCAATGGCTCTAGTGACTGTTTCAAAAAAGTCAACCAGGTTCAAAAGGCAGGCATGTATATATATATATATATATATATATATATATATATATATATATATATATACACACATACATACAAACATCCATTGGTGTACATACAGATATAAATATAGGCACATATACAGTCCACCTTTCATAGTGGGGATATCACTTATGTGAAGGTTGTGAGGTATACAGTTATATCATAATATTGCACAGTGTTGTGCGGAATGCATTGAAGGTGTTTTCAGCCCATGTAGCTTTAGCAGGCCTCACTGGCTGCAACACTGCAAACCTGACGAATCATACCCACAGCGTTTAACCACCACATATCATATACCAGCACGGTATGCTGTCTTGTTTGCCACATACTACAACCTACATAGAAATATGCACATAACAACCTTCAACAACATATATATGTCCACCCTTCACAAACAGTTGCAGTATGTCCCTTGCTCGATGCGCATGTACAGATGCTAATATATCTGACACAGACAGATCTCTCCATATGTGTGTGCCATACACACACAAGGTCCACACTGTTGTAAGTTCGTGTACCTCACAACTGACCTGTTGGGCCTTGCTGCAACATGAACAGGTGTCACATGTGAGCACACAGTAATATTAGAGGGTGTATATATAGCTGCAAATGCTAGATTAGCATACTAGCCTGGTACAGCTGTTGCCAATGCTAAGCTATACATTAATATGACTATCATGTATTTGTTACTCTGTCACATCCATGTTTATGTAACCATATGCGCAACTCCCCCAAACAGACATTGTACACACTACTGTACAGAACACAGATAACATGGATCAGATGTTTGACATTTAATGCTGAACTACATATGTCACAGTCATATCCCACTGCACACAGCTACACACTGATTTCTACATGCCAGTAGTTATGCAGGGCATCTGTGCATAGATACGTACTGCTGCCACATATGGATGATTCAAACTATGTAGAGTACTCTTCATAAACATCTACTACATGCCAGTAAATAAATAGCTGTTACATACCTTTCCTTTCTATGTGTTCGTATTTTTCGTTTCCGTGTGTTTACTGATAGATGTATTTAATATATCTCAGTAATGTTTTTAGATATATTTCTCTTTTTTCAATGTAGATTTTTTCAATATATTATTTATTTTTCAATATATTATTTTTTTTTACAATATATTTTTTTCAATATATTTTTTCAGATATATTTTTTTCAATATATATCTTTTTTTCAATATATTTGTTAGTTTTTTTATATATATGTATTTTTCAAATATATTATTTTTCAATATATTTGTTTTTGTCTATATATTTTTTTCAATATATTATTTTCTTTTTTCTTTTTTTCTTTCAATATATAACTTTTTTTTCGATATATATATATATATATATATATATATTTTTTTTTTTTTAATTCTGCAGCTGTTGTCTGCATCTGTCTCTCTCTCTCTCTCTCTCTCTCTCTCTCTCTCTCTCTCTCTCTCTTTCCCTCCGTAGCTGCAATGAAATGATTGCTTGTGTGGACAGCAAGTACAGCCTGCTTTTATGGGTATCTGCACATGTGCATGTGATGGCACCTACACCAATTGGTGGCCACCATTTGGCAATTGCATGCAGCCTGCTGTGTGGTACTTGCAGTACTCACTGTCATAGCAACCCAATGCTATAAATTGCTAAGTCAGGTAGGCATAGCCCTTTCATCTTTCCGAAGTGGGGACCATGCTTGTTTGCTGTGGACACTGTTGTGTAAGTAAGAAGGTTGGTATAGTTCTTATGACTGATGCTAAGGGTGTAGCCAGTGATTTGAATGTTGTACTTAGACCTAAATGTTGCCACTTCCAGTACACAGTTGACAGTGTAGATTTGTACTCACCCATACAAATGCTAACACAAGATACATGGGAGTATGTAGTTTCTTTTCTACTTTTACAATTTGCTGCCATACATACGTAGTTAATGAGATGTTTTCATTTGGCACATGAACTGTTTGTGAACTGCTATACTGTGGATATTAATGTACTCACTTCTGTACAGTTTGTGTTTCTTTTTGTTGACATTAGCACAGGATGCTCATGAAAACTGGACAGTTCCAGTACTGAGTATGCTTACCTACATCCTTGCTGGACCTTGAACACATAGGTATTTTGTACATTTGGGTGGGGATTGTCCTGCTATGATACTGTGTAAGGGTTGTAAAGTGCTGCTGTAACATTATTTACTGCTAAAATGGCTGGTTCTGTTATCGCAGTCATGTAATGCTATTCTACAACAACTGCTGGTAAAGTTCCACAGAGCAGGTTTTGTGTTATGGCATTCCTATCTTACCTTTACATTCACTCCTTTTGATGCATAATATATATATTTCAGCAATAACCTGCTGTATATCTACTGTGGCTTAGTGGTACTTCATGCAGTGTAGTGTGTCCAGGGTTTGAGATGGACATTGGTGGTTTATTTTGCTGCTGAGCAGAACAAGGCCCCTCACATGCAGGGTGACTAAGGCACTTTTAAGCAGTTGTAAGTGGGTTTGCGTGGGTTTGCGCGATGCTTAGCAATACTTAGCTAAGCGCACACAAGCACACACTCGCGCAAACCCGCTAACTACTGCTTAAAAGTGATCACTCCCGCTAACCCCCGCGCTCATTTCTTTGAAAGAAAAGAAAATGGGGAGATAGGAAAGTGGTGAAAAAGGGGCACAAAGAGGGAAAGACAGTAGGGAAAACAACTCGGGATGTGCAGGACAGGTGTAGGGAAGGTCCATAGCTGTCCATTTCTTTAACAGCAACAGCTGTGCATATACTAATAATTTGGATGGAAATTTGAAACCTTCCACCCCAGAGAGAGGGGTGAGGACAACAAAGTATGTTGTACTGCCAATTAAATTTCAGTTTATGTGTCCAGCGGACATGTGTGAAAAATGGGCAGCTATGTATGGGGCATAATTTTTTTGTGGGAGCAGACTGCCCATTTTTTTTTCAGGTGAGAGTGGAATGTAGGGTAGGGGAAGTAGGTATATTTGGGGAGGTAGGTTGGGGAGGTAAACAGACAAGACAAACAAGACAACATACAGGGGTGGAATATGACACATGGGGTGGGTGAACACCATTGACGGGGAAGGGTGTTTGGAAATCGCAAGCTCATGTGCCCACAGATGGCAACAGTGGAACTGAGATCCCCACCCATGGGCAGTCACCACTGCACCTTCACAGCCCAGAGGGTGGCTGTGCTGGGGGTTGCGTAGGATTGGGAGGCTCACCCGTGAGTCATGCCACTCTTGCCTAGAGCTGGCATAGAGGATCAGTGACTGAACGCTCGATCTCCCTACGCACCACAGCCCGGACCGTTCAGAGGGTGATAGGTGGCCCTCCTCCAGCCACGCTTGCACAGGGGGATGAGCCCCATCCTCTACAGCGCTTCCACCCAAAGGTGGCAAAGGACCAATGGAGGAGGAGGTCCAGGGCTGGGCACCGGACCTGCTGGTGCCACGTGCCATCGCCAGCTGAGGTGGGACAGGTGGGTCCGCTGGGACCAGCCTTCCCATACGTTCTAAGTTTAAGAGGATTTAATGACAATATGCATTAATAATAGCCAACAGCATTCCAATTTAGTTGTAACAGCATACAGTAGTATTCCCATTAACCCAACACACCAGAGTTCCAACAGTTGAACAGCAAGCATAACACATGCATATATAGAACAAAAGTGGACTTTCCAACAGCATGCAGGATTGATTGGTGGCAACAGGCCACCAAGATTGTGGTATGTGAACAGGGAACATGCATCAAAGTAAATTCAGATATTTTTAAACCAACAGGGCATGTGTCCCAACAAATGTTATGAGATTAGACATACCCATTGCGGTGTGGAATTGCATTGTTTATGCACATACAGTAGGGTGTAAAAAGATACCTCCATTAACAACTTATATATACTTGCAGTTTACACTACATTCCTATTGACTGTGGTTATATATCCCCTACATGTATTATTAGACTGGGCAATGTCTGTTAAATTGTAAAATGGGTTTTGCTAGCTCTTGATATACCTGACCTGTATCTGACATACAAACTGTCCTGGATGCAGATGTTACTGCTACATATTTATATATTTCATTTATATTTATATATCTACATGTCTGTATGTGTTCAGGTGACATTATCAGGTATATGTTGACAGCCCCCTACATTTCTAGCAGCACACTGACATTTCTGGGGAACAGAATAACAAGCTACTCATGTGCCAGATTAACCTGTACATGCCGGCCATGAACTGACAGTTGAGGACCGTATATATGCTTAACAGCTACTGGCACTCCCTTCATCCACTTTATATGGGCCTACCCATATGTGGGTTGACTGCGCTTACTACAACAGTACTATTTCTATAATGCAAGAGTACAACAACATATCGAAGAAAGTGACACGGACACACTCAAGGAATTATACTTTATTAGTTACATTACACACTTTTCTAGTGGCTCTCTCATTTATTTGATATATCAGTGCATGCAGAGGTCTTTTATTCAAGACATATTATACCTTTATTAATGGGTTACAACACCTTTTCATGCTGTCTCACTTATTTTATATAACAGTACATGCAGAGAAGTTATTAAACACTCATTATACCTTTATTAATGGGTTACAACACTCTTTTTCAGGCTCTCTCACTTCTTTTATATGACAACACATGCAGAATAATTACTAACCTGCCTGGTGGCACAGCCTTAGCAGCCTATCTGCATAGGTTTGCTGATTCGCAGCACGGACACCTGCAGCTGTGAAGTAAATGAAGGGATATTGAGACATACCTATCCATAACATGGGCTACTATAGCAATTCTTACATACTTAATTCCATGGCTACATACTCAGTAGTGGGGCATTTTCCATTTGATGGGCCTCCTGTATCCACTGGTTCAGTCGGTCCTCCTTGCGTCTCTTCAGGTCTGAGAAGTGGTGTCTGACCTGCTCACCAGTCCGACGGATGCCTGTGGCACTGGTGAGATCATGTGCTAGATGGTTCCAGGCTTCCGCTTTGTACTCAGTGCCCTGAAACTGGCCCTGCAGGAGTCTTGCATCATGATGGGCATGGAGCCAAACCATTACTTTTGACTCCTCAATGCCCCACCTTTGTGCTCGAAAATGAGAGCCCTCTCCAACACCAGCCATACTGTCTGCAGATGGGAGCTACAACCAGTTATGGCAATTATTCCCACCTATGGAGCTTAAATATACCTCATTTCCTGCACTTATTTGTGATTGTCCAGTTTTGAAAAATCTCAGCTAAAAGCAAACCTGCTTAGCAATGGGTAAACTTCCATTGATATATATGAGTGTGTTGGAAATGCATCCATATTTAAAGCTGTCATGGCTTAGTGGTTTAGTACTGTGATTATGGTGCACAGTATCCCAGGGTCGAGGCCTGTCATTGCTTTTTATTTTAGTACTGGCCAGACTGGCTAGGAGGTGTGGCTGTGTTTAGCCGACTTTGCTCAACTTTGCCCAACATTGCTCGACATTGCTCTACGTTGCTCTACGCTGCCTAACATTGCCCAACGTTGTGATAGCATGGTGCGCAGCTCCACGTGAACATGTTTTGTTTGCACTAGTTGGCGCGATGCGCAGCTCTGCGCAAAACTATTGCGCTAGTTAAAGCAGTGCTAAGCTATGAGCAATTGTACTTAACTGTGCTTAATACTAGTAAACTTTGCTTAGTAGTGCTTCACATTGCTTAAGATACGTTACTTATGCATTTATCAGTATGCATGACCATTCCACCTTCTTATATATATATATATATATATATATATATATATATATATATATATATATATATACACCCTAACATCTGCCTCCCACTGCTGAAGCAGATCTGTATATTGTTGCCACAGGACACGGCACCAGTATTAAATTGCTCACCAAACTGGGTGATCACAGTGGCATCATTCACCATCCTGACAAGGTCATACTTGGTATCCAGCTTGCAATATTATGCATTAAGAAAACTCTCTGTGTAGGATAAACAAGAAAATCTTGCACACCCTAACACACAAAGCAGCAACCCTGCTCACAAGGAAGCTATGGCCATGACATAGCTAAATGTGAGGAGAAAAAGCTACAGCTGTGCACATGGACATACACTGAAACATCAAGTGACATGCATCATAATGCAGTAACAGTGGCCTGCCAAACTTTCAAGAACAAAAACATGGTATCATGGGTCCACATAGGCTGTATGTAAATGCATCATGGTCACATGCTTATACAGCACCACACTTGGCAAGGCTAGTCCCATCTGGACTGTGAAGCTCATTGTATTCCAGATGTGATTCAGAAACAGTGGAATTAAAATGATTCATTATTATAACTGCTGTGCTAAGAGGCCCTTATTAGCACAAGTCAATGTTGGTATCAGTCTGTGCGAGAAATATTACAAATATCAGTGGAATACAAGACTATACATACTAGCTCTATGGAAATGGATATACAAATGCAGATGGCAAAAAACCCACCTGGTAATGTTCCCAGCAGTGTACTCAATGCTCGATACCTATAGGATGTATTGAGTACTGGGGGACAAAACACAACAGTATGGCACTGTCATTCCAGCTGTTGTGGTTGTGGTAGTGGTGCAGACCTAGAACCCTGGGCACAAAAAGAAAAGCATGACACGATGGACATGAAGGCACCTGGCAAGGCAACACACTGTATAGGAGATCGATTAACAGGGTGTATCTACCACAACATGAAGCCAATAAGCAGATGCAAGAAGTGGTATAGGGAGCCCCTGCCCACAGCATCAGAGTATAGTTGTAGGGGATGATCAGAAGTATGGGTGCCTGCGATCCAGCTGCATAACTGGCAAAGGGAAGCAGTGTTCCTAGGAAGATGACTTCCACAGTCTAAATGCAGACCATTTCACTGATAGATGTAACCCACAGGTGTACAGGGCTTGCCATGTGCCCTGAAAAGAAGCAATGGCTTGAAAAATTCATAAGGCATGAGACTGATCTGATACTGCAGGCCTGCTGCACACACAACATGCACATCCTGGGAAAATGTACCATGGACAAGTTGCATTGTGACCAGGTATGGTGGGGAGTGGTTAAGGACATAAATGGTGTGTGTGTTACCATGACAGAGCTCTGCAGCAGATGCAGTCAAGGGTAATCAAAATATTACAATGCAGCACAAAGAACAAGGCACAGGATAATTCTAAGAATATGTCTACCACATAGGTAGGAGGTAGGACACCAGCACAGAAAAAGAGTAAAGGGACAGAGGAGTTCCTCCTGTCACTTTCTGGAGAGAGGGAGCAGACCATCATAGCTAGGATGACCAATTCATGTGCTGCTTACATTAACCGGGTGTGATAATGCATGCACCATTTTATTATGCATTGTCTTGGCCATCATCTGTAGCTTGGCACTGTTTGTTTGCCAGTGTCGCAATGTATTATGCCCATAAAAACTTTGCATGTGGCATCACTGCTTCTTCTTCATCCACTCACATTAGTCTGCTTTTCACTGCTGGTGCTACCACCATGCTTGGCCTTGATGGAATTTGTCTCTGCTTTTGTAGCTGTTTATGAAGTGTCATGTTATTCAGCATGGCACACACCACAGATATTTTGCTACAGGTGTGGGATGCATATTGTACCATCCTGTCTGATATGTCCAGGCAGTAGGGGTATCCCTTCAGTTGGTTTCTGCATGGGTGGTGTTGCACTCATTCTCTGCCATGGTCTGGGAGTTGCTGATGGGTGTCATCATCCATGGCTCCAAAGCATATCCAGTATCACCTGTAACCCACCCCAATCACACTATTATTATGTGGCTTGCTCCATGTTTGTATGGTACAGATATATCCCGCACTACATATCCCACAGACATACCCTGCACCATATATATATATATATATATATATATATATATATATATATATATATATATATATATATATATATATATATATGTGTGTGTGTATATATATATATATATATATATATATATATATATATATATATATATATATATATATACACACACACACACACACACACACACACACACACACACACACACACACACATGGATGCACACACACACACACACACACACACACACACACACACACACACACACACACACACACACACACACACACACACACACACACACACACACACACACACACACATATGAATATACTACCTGGCTGCTGAGGGAGGGGAAACCCTTCCTTTATCTCAGTACCTGTGGACCCTGTGGGGCCTTAACAGCAATATGAGTGTGTGTGTGTGTGTGTGTGTGTGTGTGTGTGTGTGTGTGTGTGTGTGTGTGTGTGTGTGTGTGTGTGTGTGTGTGTGTGTGTGTGTGTGTGTGTGTGTGTGTGTGCAACCTATGGCTTTCAGCATTTCTAGAAAATTGGATATGCTGTAAAACCCCATCATGTTATCGACTTTCCCCATCTGTATTCTGAACCCCACATGATCCACCATGTATTATACAGTGATATTGAGGAAAAAGTGTACAATACGTGAGGGTGGCACCTGTGATATGTTTAATATGTCCCTGTTGGTCATTGAAAGGTCCCCAAAGACATACTTCTCAACCTCTTAATACACAAAATTTGGATAAAGTCATAAATAATGGTTGGACAAAGCCCCAAGGATATGGACAATTTTTAATACTGTTTTTGTAAACTTATAAATTTGATAGAATAACAAATGTTGCATTAGCATGAGTTTTCTAAGGGTATGAAGTCTGAAACTCAAACGTTTTTCATTATTTTCTGACTTCAATCCACAATGATTTGCTAGAAAGCAAAACATTTTATGAGGAATATACAAAAAATATGACGCAAAAATCTGGACATTTTGTGAAAATCTGAAGAGTTCAGAGGTATGCCTGAAATTAAGACGGCTAATGTTAGTCATACCTCTGTGACCTCTGAGATGGGCGTCCCATGCATTTCCCTTGATTCTGCTTGGAGGTAAAACAGATGGGCCAGCTCTCCCTTGATCCTATTCACCCAATATCAGTTTACTGATATAATTAAATATTATCTATCTTAGAACATGTGGGCAATATTGCTGAAGTGAAGAAAATCCCTAGAAAAGAGGCATTTTGCCTATAATGACTGCAAGCAGTGCCATGTTATTTCTAAATCTTCTTACTTTTAATGTAAAAGCACATTAACTAGTTATGAGAATCCCAGATACTTTAATTTTATTTCTAATAATTCGATCACTGTTGCTTCTTGTATTATATGTCAAGCATTTTATATTTTTAGAACTACTACAAGTTTGAAAGGAAGAATTTATGAGCATTTTTATACCATTTCTAAAACAGATAAGAGAAGGGCATTACACAAACATTCCAGTGCTTGAATGAATTTCAAAAGCTTTGTATTCTATGTTTTGGATGTATCCGTATGTTTATTTAAGGGGAGATTACTTTAAAATGCACTTGATTCAAAGGAATATATGTGGCAGATTTTGTTAAATGCTAATGGCTGTAAAGGGTTAAATGACATTTAAATTATAAAGCCACCTTGAAGAAACATTCACTCAAATATTATTATGGGTTGTGCTTTGTCTTTATGATAGTTTTAAATGTGAATTTTAGGGTCGGACTAGGTGTGTGTGTGTGTGTGTGTATATATATAGATGTGTGTGTATATATATATATATATATATATATATATATATATATATATATATATATATATATATCTATATATATATAGGTGTGTGTGTATATATACATACATATATATACACACACACACACACACACACACACACACACACACACACACACACACACATACACACACACACACACACACACACACACTCACACACACACATATATATCTTTAAGATGAAAACACTTACACTTTGTGTGTTTGTAATAATTTGTGTTGCTGTATTTTATTTTATTTATTTAAAAAATATATATACTGCAGATATATGGTCCTTTTAAATGGAAAGAGTTAGAAAGTAAGTCAGATGGGGGTGGACTACAGGGTGTTTTGATTATGGTTAAGTGAAAACACACACACACACACGCCTGCTCCTATTTCAGTCACAAAGTGAAGAAACAGTATTTACGGTGATAACATAAGAACAAGAGCTATCAGGTCAAAAATTCAAATATGATTCCATGATTTCATTTAATTATCTTTATATATAATTTTTAATTCTAAAATACAGTAACAGTGAATAGGTTCATAGGTTCATAGGTTCATATACTAGGGTCTTCCTAAGGGCATTTATAAAAGCTAGCCAGCTTGCAGTTTTTCGGACCTTTTGGTTTGAAGGATACTATGCTATATAATTATAGCTGTACTCTGTCAGCTTGGTGACACTGAGGTACGTCTGAGGTAATAACTGCGTCTCCCATCCATTGGTCAAGATTTCTCTTGAACAAAGCCAGCGAGGTGCTCTGCCTCACATGTACGGGATTTTGTTCCACAGCATAGGGAGTCTCTGGGTGATCTCTGTCCCCTCCAGCCACGTCCTATTTATGGCCGTGTCAAGTCGTTCTGCTCGTGTCTTGTAGTCGGATGGTGTTTTAGATTTTTTGAAGCATGTTCATTAATTCTAAAGATTTGGACATGGCCTTGTACATCAGGCTGGTCACCTCGCAGAACAGTGACTGAGTGGAGCAGTAGCTCAGTGGAGCTCCTTCAGTTGGGCAGAATAGACCATATTTTTGAGACCCTTTATGAGACCCTTGGGAACTTTTGGGGCCTTTCAATTGGGCCTTTCCAATTCAGATAGATGTAAATGAGACATTGTGCTCAATCATCAGTCTGATGGTGAGATCAGTCAGGGGAATGAACTCTACCCTCCTAGATGTAGAACCCTTCTATGATCCGAGGTGGGCAATGTGGGAGGTCTTCTAACTGTAACTAGTCTTCCTAACTCAATTGGCAACGCAGGTGTCTTCTGGTCCCCAGATCCTGATAACTGTCTTCACCAGTAGCAGTGGATTTGCCACCTATAGTGGCTAGGGGCCTTGTTTTCCGCTTTAGTATGACTATGCACTCCGGCGGTTTAACTTAATTTCATGGCTTTGGCACCAGTTTTCCGTTTCTATGAGACCCTGAGTTATATCTGTGTCTGACCCTTTTTTCAACTATGCAAACTCGTTGTGAGCTAACTGCAAACTTTGCGGCTGCAAATCCCTGCAATAACACCTGTACTTAACTCCTGTAGATGCCGAACAAGAGTGGGCCCAGTGACAAACCCTATGGACACCGCTTGACACGAACTCCTGTGGGAACATGCTTGTGACGAAGCCAGCATGGTAAACCCTGTTAGCCAGTTGCAACCATCTTCACTTAAGTGGGTTTACATTTGTACAGTAGGATTTTTCTATATGCCAGTGGGGTGAGCCAGGTCATGACAGTGGGGGCGGGGCTCCTTGTGTGGACTGCCTTGCCCGTTCAATGACGCGGTGACTGTTTGAAAAAGTCTCATCAGTTTAAAGGCATGAAAGTCCCTTGAGTCAACCAAATTGGGTTTTGATCCTCAGTCTACCCAGGCCAATGATGTCTTTATTGAATGTCTCCATTATGATCCTCTCCATAGCTTTGCAAACCAGGCTTGTCAGTTTGATGGGACGGTAGTTTCAGGGTCGGTGGAGGCACACAGATCCAGGGTAGGGGGACCACAGTTGCCGTATGCCACTCCTTGAGTGCGTGTCTGAGGTGAGGTGCCCTGTTAGCTGCACGATTGCGAGGTTAATTCCTCAATGAACAGCTGGAGCACACAACTGGTTCATTGATGCTGGTCCCATGAGCACACAACTTTTTAGCACCATCTGGTCTGGATCATTTGAGCATTTGAGATGTGGAGGGAGGCTCTGGTCTCTGGTATGAATGTTTTCCTTTTGGGGAGGGAGAAATTGGTATAGACCTGTCAGCCAGGGGGGAGGCAATGTCTGTAGGTTTCAGTGCCTTTATCATTTGAACTAGTTCTCTGAGCATGTCTGGATCATTTCCTCCCAGGTCTCTTATAACTAAATATCATTGTGATTGTCTTTTGGGTCATAAAGTAACCAAAAAAAAATTTTTGTGGATGATTTCTTGAGAGATCTTAGTTTTTACTCTTTCAATCATTTGGTGTCTTCCTTTTTATTTTTTTCTATTATCTTGTAGTAGCTTTCTTCTTTTGTAGTTCCCTTTTATTTTATTGTAGGGGATTCCACCAGACTTAATGACTTGCCTTTGGTACAAAGTCTTTTGCCTGTTTGGACCAGACTGATTTGTGCAGTTTGGGAGGTGCTGTGAGAAGGCATTTGTATGTGATGGTATGGCGCTTTGAGTGTGCTCTTAGAAGGGTTGGTGATGTGAAGAGACCAGTGTAGTCCCTAGAATTGAAGTCGGGGCTAGAAGTTCTTCCTGTGGTCCTTTTTATCTGGGGTGGGGGCGAGATTGGACTTCCAGTGATTTTGGTTTATGATCTGACCTGGGGAATGAGGGTGACCCTCGTTGGAGATTATTTTATGATCCATGTTCACCCAATCTTGATCTAGTATGTTTGAAGTTCTTGACCAGAGGCATGGATGATGAGATCTCCATGGCATTTGATGGGCATGGTTGTGGAACCTTTGGAGGCTAGAGTGTAGTGGCTTGATGTGAACCCAGTTAGGCAGGAGATAGTTTGAGGTTGTTAGTATGAGTCTGTTTTTGGTAGTTGAAATCCCCTCAGAGTTTTCAAGGAAGCTGTGGTGTTTTCCCCTCCAGGAGAGGGTGGAAAGCAACATGCTACAGGTGCAGTTCAGTCTCTTGCCTGGTTAGTACATGTAACACATTGCAATAGATACCCTGCTCATCATCGTTTAATTGCACCTGGAGGTGGTGTCTTTTGATGAATATGGTTACCCTCCTTTCTTGAGGTTGTCCGGATTTTTGGGGCGGGAGCATGATATGAGGTAAGCCCAGATAGTGCGGTTTTGCTCTCAGGGGCCTTATGACGGGTTTCAGGATAGTGACAGGGGCTGATGAAGTCCATACTGAAGGGCAGTCAGTCAACATTGATGAATCCTACATTCTACATATTAATAGGTCAGCAGAAATATCTGCATGCAAACTAGGTCAGTTGCATTCCTATTAAACAGCTATTCATATGTATATATTAGGTAGTCTGACAACTGACCTGCAAAATGTGCATATTAGAATTAATATGGTTGTGTACGTCTTATTTAGTATTTGGCACTGAAATTAGGCCCTTTAGACAAAGCTGTCTCTTTTAAGTAGTGAATCAGAAGATTTGGTTTGTTAAAGTGACTTGCTCCTTGTCACTCAGTCTACAAATTTAAGTCATGAGAATCAGATCTCTGTCTGCAGAAAGTTACTCATTTGAACACAAAGGCATGCTGACAGCTTACAGACATATTTACTGTCAACAGAAAATAAAAGCCCCAAAACGGTTAGAGCAATGTATTGTTAAAAATATATGTGTTAGGAAATATTACTAGATGTTTACTAGTGTTCAGTTTTTTTAGATGAATATACTTGAATGTGACAATTCACTGCACATCTTTTCAAAGTCTAGTCATACAGAACAGTCCAACTGAGTCTTGAAACGGTGTGCACAAAGATGAGTGCCTTTTATTTTTTTTTACAAATGTTAAAGTCGCTTTCAATTAGAATGAAAATACAAAAGTATGAAATATTTGGAAGCATGATGAATTACTATGTGTAAACTCATCGCAGCTGATAATTATCAAAACAATCTTTTTCACTCACTAGTGCTTTATACTGTTCTCGAAGGCTGTGTGATCCAGAGTATGGTTACATAAGTTAAGGGGACACGGAATGCCCAAACCCCACTATGCCTAGAGCCAGCTTTCTTATTTTCCTCACAGTTCTGAAATAGAACTACTTTTATTTCACATCTGTCATGTTATGCTTGGAATATTGAATTCTGAATGCATGATTTATTAAGGTTTTTATCTAAAACCTGCAAGTATTTGGCAAGTAATTCATGTCATCAAAGCCAGGATATAATAACACAGATATGGTATCATCTGCATTAATTAAAAGTCTCTGATCTCTAATTATATGGTTTGACATCTTAAAAAGATGTCATCCACCCATTTGCAGCAAACCTCAGCTAGACCAGCTTGTAATTGTTATCGTGTGCAGTGTACATTCATTATCAGACAATATACATTTTAATGTCAGCAACAAGCAAACAGTGAAGTACTGTTAATTTTCTTTATAACACTGGTATTTAATGTTAATCTTGGCAGATGAAGGTTCTAGATATTCTACTGCTCCTTATGGTATTTTGTTGTTTCTTAGACTTGCCATGACTTTGTGGGATTAATTAAAGAATTTAGCAAAAGCAGTAATTGCAAGACAATGAGGTCACATAAATACCCCCCCCCCCACACACACACACACACACACACAAAACATGATATGGAAGGACTCTGCATATTGCCCACTCAGACTGCTTACCCTATGGTCTTTGTGAACTCAGCCTTGTCATGCATCACAAGAGTAAACTAAAGTTATTACCAATGCTATATTTGATAGAACTATGGGAAATCAATTAATATTGTTGTAAACAAAAAGCAGTAACCTTTGAGAAGCATTCCTGTTAAATAAACATTGACCTGACCTGTTTAGCACAACTTTTTATAAGCTTATTTTTGAAATAAAATGTCTCAATGCATAAACTTAATGTCATGGATATTTTCGGGATGTTATCAGTGCTACATATTGGTAAAGTATTGTAGCGCTGTCACCTCACAGTAAGATGCTGTCCGGTTCGACTCTCAGCTAGAGCGTCTTCTGCGTGGAGACATGCGTGAATGGGCGTACCTTCATTGAAGGCTGTGCGTTAGGGCTGGCAACTCAGCACGTAAAAATCAACTACCAATCATTAGCAGACCGGAGTTCCACTGTGGCGACCCCTAACTGGGAAAAGCCGAAAGACACACACACACACACACACACACACCCTGTCAGTAAAGTAGGCTGGCTTCCACCATTAACTTGCATTCTCTTTAACTGTGAAACTAGAAACTGCCTAGTTTTCAATGGTTTACACACAACACATCACTCATGATTGCTAAACCCACCTTAATAAGCAATAAAAAAGAAAGGACATTAACCTTAAGATTTGAGATGGGTAAGCTACACAAAGTTTGAACAATTCTTGCTGTTTGAACAATTCTTGCTGGACTGGGTTTATTTAAAACTAAAAATGTCATGTGCACACAACAAGATAATTATCCAAGTAAGCAGCAAAATTCATAACCTGCCTCTTACAAACATTGCAGTTTTATGAAAATGTTTTATGAAAATTGCCAACCTTTTGAGATAAGAGATGGTAAATGGCTGAAAACATCATGTGATCGTGCCCCTAAATCTCTGTAACGTTACAATTGTCCTGGCCCAAAACTATATCACATAAGCAAATTTAAACTTCGACTTGGAGTAGAATTATATTTCAGTGGGCAGGGCAATTTTTACATTACAGATGTGTTTTAACTTAATCTTCAGTAAAATATTCAGTTTTCCCCTAAAAATAAAATTTAGTCAAAAGTAACTAAAACAGTGAGAATTATAATTATCTCTGTTCCTCAAAAAGCAGTTACGTATTTGAAAATGAATACAAGAAGATCACTTCAAGAGCAAAACTCAAGAAGTGATTTTCATGACTGCGTTTTAAGAACATCTCACAAATGGTTATAACTGGAGATCCAGTCATAATTCTTTTAATACATGAGAAGTTTCAGCTATCACAATGTTTTCTTAATTAAGAAAAAAAGTGTGGCGCATAAATGTCAACATCTTCATTTCACAGTCAGTGACAAAACATTAAATAATGAGGAATTAAGGTGCTATATCAGAAGCAAATTCTGTTTTGTTAGTATTGCTGTTAAAAAAGAAGGTTTGTATATATATTTTATGTAGACATCTTCTAATTACTTATGGTATTTAATGACAACAACTGCGGTGGTGGTGGTGCAGTAGCGTTGTAGCCTCACAGTAAGACATTGTCCTGTTCGATACTCAGCTAAAGCGTCTTCTGTGTGGAGACATGCGTGAATGGGCATACCTTCATTGAAGGTTCTGCGTCAGGGCTGGCAACTCGGTATGTAAAAATCTACTGCCAATCATTTGCAGACCAGAGTTCCGCTGTGGCAACCCCTAACCGGGAAAAGCCGAAAGATACAACATTTAATGACAACAAATCAATGCCACAGAATCCAACATTTTGTGAGGGACAGAGCAAAATTCTAAGACAAACCCAAATATGTGCTATGACAGTCATGGCCAGATAAGAACTATGACATGGCAGGTTGAAGTGCCTAACAGTTTTTAAATCTATTGGCTAATTAGCAATTGACTTTGCTTCTGGCTGTAATCTGTATGTTAGCATGAAATGAGTGGGTCTATATTAGAAGACCGAATGTTTAGGTGATCAAACACCTAAACATCGTCTTCTAATATCGAACCACACAATGTCGAACATCCCAGGGAAACACATCCCTTGGCCACAACACAAAAAACATTATTTTACATCTAAATTAAGTGGGGGGCTTTGTTCCCCACACACCTGACATGGGGAGCTGTGCCCCCCACACCCCCTAACTAAATATACCAACTCCGAGATCACTCAACAGTAGGGAAATAGCAAACTCCAGTGAACGGCCAAGGGAAATCTTTCCCTGCGTTAAATCGTCTGTTTGCCATTTTTTTGTTTTCGATATTAGAAGATCGATGTTTAGGTGTTCGATCACCTAAACATTTGATCTTCTAATATAGACCCGAAATGAGTTACACTGTTATTAGTTGGGTTTTTTTACAGTTCTAAAGTTACTATGGTGCATTTGGCATCACAAACTTTCACTTATCTATACCAGAGAGAGATTCATATGTAAGAATCACACTATAACTTGTTTGTTATAGTGAGCTCCTTATAGATAAACATTGCTGTAAAGGGCTATTGCCCTCTCAATTTGCAAGAAGTAGCTGCAAATTTCTCTATTTTGTATGTGTCATGCTTGTATGTTATCTTAACATGTTTGTATGTTAGTAGCTAATGTGCATCTTTCTTTTCAAGTGTATTTTTACAAAAAAGTCTTAATATGAGCTTAAAATGTACTGCAGCTGGAAGGTTGTTTTTGTGATGGGTGGCCCTAAGAATGTAACTGATAGTACTGTTAATTGTAAAAAATATCCCTGTTAGCTGAGTTTGTCTTATAACAAATGGACCCATGAAGTAACAGCTTGTGCCAAGTAACTGTACTGTCTAGAAATAGGTGAAAAATGTTGAGCTTATGATAAAGATAGGTCTGATTCCTAAGGTTGGAAATAAAACTCCATTTCTGTTTTGTGCATATTAGTGGTTACTGTGCATGTTAAATGCTGCTCCTGAAAATACTAAAAAAAATATCTGTAATTCTCTCATGATGTAGGAATGTGCAGGAGTTGAAAAGATGCTACAGAGTGAGCAGTCAGTGGGAAATTGTTGCTAGCAGTGATATGAAAATGAAGTTATAGCCTTGGATAGAGACAAGAAGACTGGAAAGACATTTATTTATTTATTTGTTTATTCATTCATTTATTTATTTATGTATTTATTTACTTATTTTATTCATTTATTTATTGACATTTGTTAACTGGGAAAGTCCACTGGTTCAGAAACCCATTTTCAGTGGAGGCCTGGGGAGAAATGCTCCACAAACATGACATAAGTAATTAACATAACGAGCAAAAATTTTAACAAAAACACATTCAATGAGTTAATATGTACAATGACAGATAGTTGGTAGGTTCCTACCAGCATGGTAATATAAAAGATACAGATTCATATATGCACTATGTATAGTACATTTGTAGTGATGAGAAAGGGTGAAAATATACTAAGTAAAGATGTAAATATTTGCGTAAGATAGAGGGAGCTGATGAAAATGGAGGAAGTCTATAGTTTGGTTAGTATGATAAGAGAGATATGGAAATGGGGGGAAAATCATGTTAGAGATAGAGAAAGATGAAAGAAATATGACTGGAGGAAGATGGTACAATAGATAAGATAAAGATGAGAAAAATTAGGAAGAACTATAAATTTATTTATGGAGGTCTATAGTTTTGGGGACAGGGACAGATGTGCTTGTTGAGAAAGTATTTCTTTAGAGATATTTTGAATGCATTTAATGATTGTAGAAGGGTCATTTCTGGGGGAAGGGCATTCCAACTCCTAGCCATAGTGAAGGAGTAGAGGCTGTGGTCAGCTGTTTTATTGGGTTCCCCAACTGTTATGAGTTGTTTGTTGGTAGAGCATAGATTTCTGAGTGGAGAGTATGGTTGTAGGATGTTTTGAGGGGCAGGGAAGCTTTCAGGTGAGTAGATGAATTTATGAGATTGGGTAAGTTGGGTGAAATCTAGGTAATGTTGGAACTCTAGCCAGTTAAGTTCCTTAAGAGCTAGACAATGAAGAGACCAATATGGTAGGCCAGTAGCAAATTTGACAGATAGCATGCTTGGAGTTTGTGTTTGAGTGATTGGTGCAAGCTGGTAAAGATGCGGGATCGTAGAGGAGGGATGGGACCAATAGGCTATTGGCAAGTGCCTTTTTATTGGGTTTATCCATGTACACTTTGTGTTTGTATAATCTGCCAAGTTTAAAGTGTGTTTTCTTAATTGCACTTAGGATATGTTGCTCATAGGAGAATCTACTGTCTATGTTAATCCCTAGTAATTTAGCATGAGTTACAATTTCTATTTTTGTCTTGCTCTTGGAGTGCATGATAAAATCCTGTGGGATCGGCTTGGCTGGGAATAGCATATGCTTGTTTTTTTTTGCATTAAGTAGAAGTTGTGCTTCCGTTAACCAGGTTTCAACTGATGTAAAGGCATTTTGTGTTAAGGTTTGTAGATTGTGAATATTGTTAAAGGATGTGATGATGGCAGAGTAGTCTGCATACTGGACAAGTATACTTTGAAGAAAGGCAGTACGGAGTTTATTTATGAAAATATTGAAGAGCAGAGGCCCTAAAATGGATCCTTGGGGAACTCATGTTTTATTGACTAGGTATTCAGATATTCTGCCCTGCCATCTAACACTTTGCTGCTTACTGTTAAATTGCTTGAGAACCATTTAAGAGTAAATCCAAACATAAGGCAAGTACTAACACGCTGTGTATGAAGCAACTTTACTTTATTAAAACAATAAAAGCAGCATCATAAGCGCTTTCAGGTAAATCCCTTCATCAGATGATAAAACACTAGTAAAAACATAGTATCTAATATAGTACAACACAACCAATGAAAACCAATAGTTTACCCTCCTTTTTGCTACAGCTGGTTTTAAAGGGGCAACATCATTTAATCCTGGGGCTTTGTCAGCTCCCAGTCTAAGAATCCATTGCATCTCCAACATCATTTAATCCTGGGGCTTTGTCAGCTCCCAGTCTAAGAATCCATTGCATCTCTTTGGATTCAGTTTCATTATACAAGTCACCCATTCTTTGACTTCTATTTACAACACATATATCCATAAAGGCAAATACATGATCATTATGCAATTCTATATGCTTGCACAGTGCATTGTGTTCTTTTCTTAACCTTATATCTGATAGATGCTTAAAAATTCTATCTTTAAGTCTGCAATTTGTTTTTTCTACATAATATGCAGTACACTGTTGACAGTTTGCAATATAGACAACAATAAAAATTTGAAAAATTTCTAAGATATTCTATGTCAAGAACCTATGCATTTTAAAAATCCAGGCATTAAGAAGAATGGAACTTATCCACGCCTACATTGTAAACCGTGTAAGCACATTTTACAAGGAAACTGTTTTATACACCCCAGGACCAACAAGAAATACTTTTTGAATATGTATGCTGACTGTAATATTCAAAATGTTGTCTATATTGAGAAAGCCCCAGGATTAAATTATGCTGTCATTTTAAAATCAGCTGTAGCAAAAAGGGGGGTAAACTACTGATTTTCATTGGTTGTGTTGTACAGTATTAGATACTATGTTTTTACTAGTGTTTTATCATCTGATGAAGGGATTTACCTGAAAGCACTTGTGATACTGCTTTTATTGTTTTAATAAAGTGAAGTTGCTTCATACACAGCGTGGTAGTACTTGCCTTACTTTTTGAGTTACTATTTGGATTTTTTGACAGTACTTTCAGTGGAGCACTCCTTTACTTTTTGTTCTTTACTAACTATTTAAGAGTAGCTTGAGAGCATCCAATAGTCACTAGTTGTTGAAGTAACTTGGGATGAGACACTATGTCAAAGGCCTTTGAAAGGTCTAGCAGAAGTACAGGTGTTATTTGGTCAGAGTCAAGGGCTTTTTTCTCAGTGTCTATGAAGGAAAGGAGGGTTGTGGTGGTACTATGGGCCAGACAGAAGCAGTGTTGAGTTGCTGTAAGGAGGTTGTTATAAGTTAGATGTTTCATAAGTTGTGTATGAATACATTTCTCTAAACATTTAGATAGAAGTGAGAGAGAAAATAGATATGTGTCAGTACTGTAGTTAGGGAGTTTATGAGTGCTACTGCCTTTGTGCAGAGGATTTATGATGGATTTCTTCCATAAGTTAGGAAAATTGGATTATTTGATAAGTCTATTAATGAGGATACTAACAGAGTAGGATATTGCATCGGCTGCAAATTTTAGGTACTCTGAGGGAAGCCTGTCAGCAGATAGTGAGCAAGATTTCAGTATTTTAAGAAGTTTGTGCACAAGTGAGGTGGGAACTACAATAAGAGAGAAATAACTGGTTGTGGGGGGGGTTAGTTTGAGCTAAGCGTAATGGGTCGAAATTATCAGAGGTACAGGAAAGAGTATTAGATTATGGCTGATTTATAAGGGTGAGTATACTGTTAATAAAATGGGATTTGAAAAGATAGGCTATTTCATCTGGATTTTTATCTGGGGCAGGAGAGGGGTTATGAGGGTTCCAGGGATAAGGAGTGAGGAGATAGATTTCCAGAATGTGGGTTGTTTGCCTCATTAAGTAATTGCTGTGAGAAGTCTTTTCTTTCATCTGCAATTACTTGTATTTTGGCTAAATTTCTTAATTGTTTGAATTTAAGGTGGGTGGTTTCATTTTTATTTTTGTGCCACTCTGTCCAGGAACAGTCTCTAGAGACTAATGGGTGTTTGGTGGCTTTTGATAATCAGGGCGTGTAATTTTGCTTAGCCCTATTGATACAAATGGGTGCTACACTGTTAAGGGTATCTAAGAAAACTCTGTTAAAATGGCTCACATCTTCTTCCAGAGGTCATTTTTTTTACAGAGCTCCAGCTGATGGATTTTAGCATGTTATTGAAAATGTGTTGATTGAAATTAGCTAGATGTCCAGATGATTTGTATGTGTATGATTTTTTATCATGGATTTGGGCTCTATAGATGTATACTGGTGAGTGAGCACTTAGGATATTGGGCAGGGTGCCAGTATGCTTGCATTTATGAGGGTCTGTGACTAAGATCCAGTCTAAGGTTGAGCTTTGCTGGTTATTATGTACTCATGTCGGGTTGGTATTAAGTTCGGTATACCTGTGCAGGTTAATACTATGTAAAGGGGAGTCGGATATAAGGTCATTCCAGTTAATATTGGTATCACCTAAAATTATGGTTTTATTGGTTACATTTTCAGTAGTCCAGGCAAGAAGGTCTTCGAATATAGAGATGTTTTGTACTGGTGGGATGTACAGCACTGCAATTGTTAGTTGTTTGCAGTTGTTAATTTGTAGGGTTGTTCTAAGAAGTTCTGCTTTCTGGAAGGATGGTATGCATTTTGAGATGGGGGTTATTTTTAGGCTGTTACAGTAGAGTAAAGTTACGTCTCTGCCTTTTTATTTGTTCTGTCGGCTCTTAGAATGTTATAGCCTGGATGAATGATTTCAGTATCTAGAATATGAGGTTTAAGCCAGGTTATGATTATGGCCACTATATCAGGAGAGTATTGTGAGAGCCATGCATTGAATTCTGTGATTTTGTAGCATATACTACATTTGTTTGCTGTGATGAGTAGGAGATGTTTTGTTGAGGAAGACTGGAGAGAGGTCACCGGGAGAATAGGTCCAGGATTAGGATGGACATCTCCACATTTGAATAGTTTTAGTAGACAATTAAAAAGCAATGGAAGGTAGTTGTAATTGCTGGTATAACTAGGTACATTGTGGGTTATTAGTTTCTGGTTGGTGGGGTAGGGAAGGATGTGGAGTGTTGCATAGTGTATAAATATATATATATATATCAATGTAGCAACAATTCAACCCAACCAGTAAAAGTGTAGAAAAACAAATGCCCAACAAGAGGAGGTAGCAAAATGGCAAAATATATGTGATAGACGCTGCATCAAGTCCAGGAAACAAATAGCGTTCAACAATATTACTGCAAGTAAATCCAAATGGCAATGCACAATAAATCCAAAATGCTGGTGAGCAAAAAAGATGCCAAAAAATGTAAAAATCCACAAGACTTTAATTTCATCAGACGTTATAAACAGGACGTGACATCATGAGTCCCTTTATAAAGGATCCTCTTAAACATTTAAAGGTAAACCACATAATAACATATAAACACTAAAAATAGTAATAGAAACATGTGTATCAACATATATAAAAGCAGTTCAGCATATCATTGCAGGTCCCTAAAGATAACATAATAAAATCAAATTAAAATAGGATTCCAACACACGGAGTGAAGTGAAATACAAAGTATGTGAAAGAGCCTGTAAAGGAAACTATGCCCTAATGATACTACAACCCATAACTATGACAAACTGAATAAAGTGTGTAATGAATAATATAAATACATAAATGGAAAACCTGAGATGGAATAAGGAATATCCTGACAGTATGACCAAAAGAAACCAAAATATAACATATCCTACGGGACTAACACAATATGAATAATTAAATTGGTCTAGCCTTCAGAATCGGTTTCAAAGAAACCGATTCATTGAGACCCCTATTCCGATGTGCCCCTAGCCAGAATATCCAACGAATCTCTGCTTCTTATATATATATAATTGGAAAAGGAGGAGGATATATCGGAAAAGCTATCTGAGTGGGTTTGTGGAAGAAGTGGAAGAGTTGGTGTTTTTGTGTGAACTGGAAGCACATGGGATGTTGGGTATGTAGCTTCAGTTAGGATACATAGTAATAAACAGAGACCTGTAGTTAAGAGGTTGATGTTTAAGGAACTTGTCATGGTTCTAAGATTAAGGGTTTAAGTAATTGGGAAGAAGGTAAGTAAATGAAAAGTTAGGTGGGGGGATAGTTAGTAGGATGAGCTGGTAATGAAAAGGTGTGGTAGTATGTGGGGTTGATTGGCTAATAGGTCAGGGAGAATGCAACAGAGTAGGGCTTGGTGTTGATTCACTAATTGGTTTATGTGGAGGAGTTTAGTGAAGTATAAGAGTATGGAAAGAGGGGGTTATTGGGAATGGGGGTATGGTGGAGGAGCGGAGTGAGCCCGTATACCCAAAGAAACTGCTAGAAAGCAACTGCAGAAAACCATCAGAGAAGATCCTCCCAGATCTGTAAGTAGATAAAATTATAGTCTAAATAGGAAAATTAAAATTATAACTACAGCTATTTAGTAGGCGACATGGTCATTGAAATAATTATAGAGAATAATGTATTGCAGCTAATAACACTAGCCATAGCTCTAACTCTGTTGAATTTTATTAAAGGGAACTGCAGTGTATTACTTTTACCTGGGGCTATTATTATTTACAGGGAATATTTTAACTAGCAAGTGGGGGGGGGCAGGAGGGCAAGAGCAATGCCGACCCAGAAGTGTGTGCACACCACTTGTAGTGCAGTCACACTTATATGGTATAATTCAATAGTACACTGCAAAAAGAACATACACTTTCACTTATGCAGTTAGATGGCCACTGAGTTTTAAAGGATCTGAGCTGAGATTCAAGCAAGCATATGATGCTGGCACTTCAAAAAAGAGTAGTGAGGCTTTCACTTTTCCTTATGCAGTTAGATGGCCACTGAGTTTTAAAGGATCTGAGCTGGGATTCAAGCAAGCATATGATGCTGGCACTTCAAAAAAGAGTAGTGAGGCTTTCACTTTTCCTTATGCAGTTAGATGGCCACTGTGTTTTAAAGGGTCTGAGCTGGAATTCAAGCAGGAATATGCTGCTGGTGCTTCAAAAAGGGGTAGTGAGTGGGTCAGCACACTGCAGGTCTGACGGACACTAGGACCTGAATGGGAGGAATACCTAGGCTGATTCTAAAACTTATAGACTGTAGCCTTGTGTACATGCTGTTATACATGAATAATAGGATGCTTATGAAAGGAGAAATATCATGCTAACTTATTGCAGCATGTTAAACCTCCAACAGCATATGTGCAATGCCTGTCTACCTATTCAAAGCTTCAGAAATAAAACCTATTTACCTTGTTTTCCAAATGTATAACAAGACTATTAGGTTCTAACAAACAGGGGCTTCATCCATGAATATAATCAGTGCATTTCTGATATTACATAGAGGAATATCATTTGGTTTCTGATATCTGTAATCATAACCAAGTTGTTACATGTTTGAGAAAAGTAAGTCAATAAATTTACACCAACAGAAGAATGAAGTAAACTTCAAAAGGAGAATTCTAGCATCCATTTCAAAAACATATAACTATTGCTCTGATCAAATAAACTCAATCATAATTCTTTGCAATACATGGACCTTCTTCATATACTACCAATTACGACTACATAGTGACAGAGAGAAGAAAACATCATAGGAGAACTAATTGTTTGGCAGCTCTGAAAGCTGAAAAACACATCACCCTATAGTACATAGAGCTTTGGGTATACCATTATATTATGAGATGGAGGGGGGGACAGCACAAACATGAAGTGTTTCATAGCTTTGAAAGATGCAGCACATTTAGTGTTGACTCATAGACAATGGTCAGATGCAGACTGTATATTTGACCATCTAATGGCTTTAAGAGCTGCAATGCACTTTTGTGCTGCCACAAGTGGTGATTTAAAGCTGCTTCAGCTTCATGACACTTTCCTGTGGTGGCTGCTGCTTATGCTCAGTCAGACACAAGGTACTTCATTTTTTTCCCAGTTTCAGAACATAATCACAGGGCTCCTATAAAACAAAAGTGATTAGTTATTGTTTTGATTATTAACAAACTGACTGTGCAAGCAAATGATAGCTAGTTCTCATAGCTCTGATTATAAATGTTTTCTTTGGGCTACACTACTGCTTGATGAAAGCAGATTCCCTGACCCAAATCTCTCTGAAACTCGATTCATATAAAATGTTAGCATTTCCATACAAAAGCATTGCTAGGGAATCATGCAGATACTAAGTGCCATTTCCAAGTGTTTGCCACTTTTTCCCATTGCAGTGTTTGGAGATTCCCTATATCCTTGTTTATTAAGTCCATGATGATGTGTTCCATAGCTTTACATATCAGACTCGTCAGGCTAATGGGGCGGTAGTTTCCAGGGTCTGTAGTCACTCTTCCTTTGTGGAGAGGATCAACTGTAGCAGTGCGCCATTTGGTAGGGACAAAGCCTGAGGTGAGGCTGCGACTGAACAGACACACAGGTGTGATGGCAGTTCACTATGTAGTTCATGTAGAACACAGCCAGTGATATTGTCAGGTCCCAAAGAAGCTGTATTCTTGGCCTTGGACAGTGCTGTTTTAACCTGTGCAGCAGTAATACTGGGTGCCTGGCAATCTACTGATATTATTATTGGTCCTTTAGGGGGGAGAGAGGGGTAAAGTTGGCACTGAATCTGTCGTCCATTATATTGGCAATATCTGTTGGCTCGGTATAGGAGGTACCATAGTGCAGTAGCTCAGAGCAAATCTCGGTATTGCGTTGGAGATTCTTTACATAACTATGGAAGGCCTTGTGGTTGTCTTTACTATCTGCTGCAATTCTGTTTTCATAGCTAGCTTTAGAGGATTTGATGAGGGATCTCAACTTTTTATTGAGGCTGATAAGGGAGTTTTTCCATTCTTGGGACTTCACTTTATTCCACATCAGTTTCTTCCTTCTGTTGTAAAGTTTGTTTATGATGGGACCACAAGTTTGGCTTCCTTTTTTTGGAGGAGAGTGTCTTGGTTCTGTTGGGTATGGTGAGATCCATGCATTTGTGTACGTATTCATACAGTGTATTGGTGTATGATTTGGCGGTCATGCAACTATTCTCCATTTGCATGGGTGCCATGAAGTTAGCCACCTCTGTTTTTAGGAGCCCGAATTTAGCTTTAGAGAAATTTTTCATGGTGGTTACCTTTACGGGGGTAGGGGGTGGGAGGGATGTGGATTTCTGAGGTTATTAGTTTGTGGTCGGATCTAACCAGGGAGGAGTTGACTATTGGTGTAGAGCAATGGTCACCCATGTTAGTAATGACCAGGTCAAGGATGTTGCTACCTCTAGTGGGGGTAAGAATGAGCTGGTCCAGGGCATTGAAATTAATGAATTCCAGGAAACATTGGGCAAGTGTATTGGTACATGAGTAGTTTTCCCAGTTAATGGAGGGGTAGTTGAAGTCATCCAGTATGAGAGTGTTAGGTTGGACCCTAATATTCTCTAGGGTGCTTAGGAAAGTGGAGTGTAAGTCTTGGGACATGTTGGGAATCTATAGCAGGCTATGACCTGAATCGTTGTCTTACCCAATGTTAGCTGCACCTAAAGTACTTAAGTATCTCTGATGCATTATGTTGGGCTACGCATCCTTTATGAATATGGAAACACCACTGCTTTTGGAGCTTCAGGCCAAGTTCTGGGGCCGAAAGGCATGGAATGAGTTATAGCCTGGTAGTGCAGGGGTGCTTTCTGCTGCTTTGAACCAGGTCTCTGTTATAGCACAAATGTCATTGTTCTCCATTTTAAGGAGTGCTTTGAGCAAGTGCATTTTGAGATTTAGACTTCTAGCATTAAGCAGCACAAACCTCAGATTGAATTTGTTTGTAGCTGTTACGGTGGTAATTTTGTCTTTGGAATATAGCCTGAAAAAGGGACTATAGGGGTGGCAAGAGCCTTGGCCAGTATCCAGAAGCCCAGGGGTGACATATGCAGGCAATCTCTGGCAAAGCATTGAGGTCTGTCAATCATGCCATCCCAGGCAGACAGATACTGGATTCCCTTGGAATGACACCAGAAATTAGCCAGTTGTTGAAATCAATCATTTTCTGCTTGTACTGTAGGATCATTCTGGGTGATGATAGGATGCTGCACAGGGCTAGGGTCATACCTGCCTGGGCTACATAAGCTGAGAGCTCCTCCACGTCTCTTCATGTAGTCCAAGGAGGTGCATCTCAGTTCATTCACACCCACATGTACAATGACAGAGTCATATTTGTACATGTTGTTGAGGGACCTGAGTGCATGCATTATGTGGCAGATCCTGGCACCTGACAGGCAGCTGACAGTTACTTTCTCCTTATTCAGCCTAGTGAGTGGGACATCAGTGTGCCTCACTATCAAGTCACCTATGACTAGTGTGTTGGGCATGCTGTTTTGCCTTAGGGGCTTTGGTTGAGTGGCACACTGTTTAGGATAACTATGTATCTCATGATTAGTGTTGTGTTGTGGTGGTCAAGTGAGTTTCTGCCTTGGAGGCCTCTGCTGTTTGGGTAGATTTTTATTTACAGCCTCCGCAAACATGGGTGTGTGGTTTGTGCTTTTATGTGAAGGCAGTGCTAGTGTGTGTTCTGGAGGGCTATGTTTTCCATGTAGTGTGGTGCAAGTGTTGACCTTGTCCTCTTGATCAGCTATTCCGGTCATGGCTGGAGAGTGCGTGGCTTCCAATCTGGGTATATAAGTGCATCTCTCACAAATCTAAGTGTTGGGAGGTAAGAGGAGAGGGTTGTCAGTGTACATGAGGCAGTTGCTACATTGCCTCAGGATGCCCAAGTTCACCAGGTTAATAGTAGAAAGCACAGGGAACTGACATTTAGACATGCCTGTAGGGGTGGGCATTAATAATAAGTACCGGAGCTGTTTTCTTGTAGAATGTTTAGTGCTGGTAGCACTTTTGAGTGCTACAATAATTGCTACAAGAAGTCTGGTAAAGTGCTAGACTAATAAGCTAGTAAAACTGCAGGAGAGGAGATAACTAGCAGATCTAAAGGAAAAATTGAAGAGCAGACTTTTTGGTACTGCTCAGAAGCTTACAAACAGTCCTGGATACAGCAAATCTGTACTAGACTAGTTACAGGAAAGGCAGGAAACAAGAGCAAACATGGGCTTTTAAACCAGAAAGTTAAAAGAGATGGAGCCAAGCACAACATACAACCACCTATGCAGAGGTCCTCAATATAAACTTACCTAAACAGCAGAGACCACCAAAACACACTCACAAACATTCCACAAGCAACACCAAACACATTTCACACAGCAGATAACACACCAGTGTCTCACAAATGCAGCCCATAAGGCATAACAATAAACCAAACATACTAGTCATTGGCGATTCACTTATGAGACACACCACTGTCCCCCTCAGAATCCGCCACATCAAGCACGCACTTAAGTCTCTCCATAACAGGTACAAGTATGACTCTGTCATTGTCCATGTTGGTGTGAATGACTGGAGATGTACCTCCCTGGACTATATGAAGAGAGACATGACTGAGCTATCAGAGTATGTGTCCCAGGCAGGTATGACTCTAGCCCTAAGCAGCATCCTACCTTCACCGAGAATGATACCACAATACCAACAAAAAATAATTAACTTCAATCATTGGCTTAGTTTCTAGAGTCTTTCCAAGGGGATCTAGTATCTGTCTGCCTGTGATGACATGGTTGACAGGCCTCGATGCTTTGCCAGAGATGGCCTCCACCTGTCACCTCTGGGATTCCAGATCCTGGCGAAGGCTCTTGCCTCCCCCATTGTGCCTTTTTTAGGCTGTGTCCCAAAGACAAATCTTCCAACATAAAAGATCTGTCAAAAAGCAAATTGAAAGTCATGCTACTTAACCCTAGGAGCCTTAACCTAAAAATCCACTCACTGGAGGCTGTCCTCACACTCGAAGATACCTATGTCTGTGCAATCATGGAAACTTGGCTCAGGGCTGTGGATATCACCCCTGCCTTACCAGACTATGCCTCATTCCACATTTTGACCCAAAATGAGGTCAGGAAGACTAAGGGTGGTGGAGTCTCTGTCTTCATTAAGGAGAGGCACACCTCCAGAGTGGTTTGCCAGCATGATGCACTGGAATACTCCAGGTGCAACTGATAGTTGGCAAGACACCCATCCAAGTTATAGCCAGTTATAGACCCCCCCCTTCATGACTCAGGACACCCACTCCTCCTATCTGGATCTACTTGACTCCATCAAGGTACCACCCCCTAACACCCTGATCCTTGGTGATGTCAACTACCCCACCATAGACTGGGTGAACTATTCCTGCACTAATGCACTCACCCAATGATTCCTTGACTTCCTCATTTCTAACACAGTAGACCAGCTTGTCTCATTCCCCCACAAGGGGAGATAACATTCTGGACTTGGCTCTCACTAACATGAGTGACCGCTGCACCACTCCCATAGTATATTTTTCCCTGCTGGGATCAGATTGTCAGTCTGTCTCATTTGAAGTTTCTATCTCACACAACACCCCCCTTCCCAGCCGTAACCAGGTAAAAAGCTTCTCAAAAGCTGACTATAGCCTCCTAAGGGAGGGTATCAGTAGTTACACACCACTGCCCCTTTCAGAGGATGCAGACAACTATGCTGAACAGTATGCCAGTGCAGTATGCAAGCACATGTACAACTGCATGGACTCAGCCATACCTTCCAGAACTAAACCTGCTCATCAAGGAAACACAAACCTGTCTGGTGGGCATCCTTTATCAACAGGCTGTACAACAAAAGGAAGAAACTGTTGTCCAAGGGTAAAAAGGAACAAATTCCAAACTGAAAAAACTCCCTCCTCAGCCTCAACAAGCAAATTAGATCACTAGTGAAAACCTCTAAAGCCAATTATGAATTGAAACTAGCCTCCGAAGCAAAGGGAAACCACAAACTCTTCTTCAGTTACGTCATGAACTTCCATGGCAAAGCCCTGGTTGTTACAAATTAGTACTTAATGGTACCACTTACGCTGATCTTGTTGACTTAGCCAACCTGCTAACAGATAGGTTCAGCACAACTTCACCCCCCATCCCCCCAAGGCTCATTCGACATCCCCGATACATGTCCCGCACCTCACATCTCCATAGATCAAGTGTTAAAAGCCCTATCTAAGGCAAATAACACAGCTTCCATGGGAGGAACTGATGGCCTGAAAATGTCTTTTCAATTTTCTCAGCGCTACTGCCATACCCAACACATCTGCCACACCCATAAATAACTCACATTCCACTCTGCAGGTGTCGCGCATACCCAGAGATAACTTGTGCTCCACTCTGCAGGTGCTGCCATCCCAGAGGTAACTCACATTCCACTCTGCAGGTGCCACGCCCACCCAGAAATAATTCGTGCTCCACTGTTCAGGTGCCACCCTCACCCAGAGATAACTCACGCTCCACTCTGCAGGTGCCGCCCACAACCAGAGATAACTCACATTTCACTCTACAAATGCTGCCCACACCCAGAGATAACTCACGCTCCACTCTGCAGGTGTCGTCCACACCCAGAGATAACTCACATTTTACTCTACAGATGCAGCCCACACCCAGAGATAACTCATGCTCTACTTTGCAGGTGCCTTCCACACCCAGAGATAGCTCACATTTCACTCTACATGTGCCGCCCACACCCAGAGACAACTCATACTCCTCTCTGCATTTGCCACCCACACCCAGAGATAACTCGTGCTCCACTATGCAGGTGCCACCCATACACAGCGATAACTCACATTTAACTCTACAGGTGCCGCCTACACCCAGAAATAAGCCGTACACCACTCTGCAGGTGCCACCCACACCCAGAGAAACTCACACTTCACTCTGCAGGTGCTGCCCACACCCAGAGATAACTCACGCTCCACTCTGCAGGTGCCACCCACTCCCAGAAATAACTGATGCTCCACTATGCAGGTGCCACCCACACCCAGAGATAACTCACGCTCCACTCTGCAGGTGCCGCCTACACCCAGAGATGGCTCATGCTTCACACTGCAGGTGCCACCCAGACCCAGAGATAACTCGTGCTCCACTTTGCAGGTGCTGCCCACACCCACAGGTAACTCACACTCCACTCTGCAGGTGCTGCCTACACCCAGAGATAATTCATGCTACACTCTACAGTTGCTGTACACCCCCAGAGATAACTCATAATCCACTCTACAGGTGCCTCCCACAACCAGAAATAACTCATGCTCCACTCTGCAGGTGCCACCCACACCCAGAGATAGCTCACGCTCCACTCTGCAGGTGCTGCCCACACCCAGAGATAACTCACATTCCATTCTACAGATGCCATCCATACCTACAGATAACTCACATTCCACTCTACAGGTACCATCCACACCCAGAAAAAATTCGTGCTCCACTCTGCAGGTGCCGCCCACACCCAGAGATAACTCACATTCCACTCTGAAGGTGCCGTCCACATCCAGAGATAACTCACATTCCATTCTGCAAGTGCCACCCACACCAAGAGATAACTCATGCTCCACTCTGCAAGTGCCACTTTGTTACATGCATGTCAGCAGAAGAGCGGTAAGTATTCCCAGGGCAGAGTAATGATATGCTTCCATCTTCAGCAAGTGCACATAATGTCAAGCAGTTGTAATCCACATGTGCAGATTTTCAAACATCACCAGTAGCACTTTTTTCGCATATTCACTAAATAGCCCAGAAAACATCATTAGAACGTCTGCTGCACTATAAGTGTGAATAAGGTATACTGTTTTCAGGTAGTTTCTAAGAAGTTATGCACCATATTAAAGGAGTAAACATACTACAGATGTGTTTCATGATGTTAGCATTTATTTCAATTATGCTTTACAAAAGTGATTTCAGTGTTTAAAAAGGTGAAGCACTATAAGCAGCACATGTTAAAATGCTCATTTGCTCCATTTTCATAGTGTGTGTGAGTGGGGGGATCAAGCTGTATTTCGTATAAAATATCAGTTTCATCTAGCAGGGGCTCAAACTGTGAAGTAGCAGAAATATGAGAAATAAAGAGATAAGGGTTCTTGAAAGTTCATTCAGTGAATCACTTGGTGGTGTAAATTACCACAAAAGAAGGAATATAGACAAAAATTCTGGCAACTAACACACCACAAACAGATGAACAAACATGAAAAGTGTAAAATGTCCCTGTACTAAAATACCAAAGTTTATTATAGCAAAGGTTAACTGCTTTCACAGTAAAGCTGCTTCCTCGGACCCAACAACAGACACACAGTCTACATTTAAAATACATAACTCTGCCCCTCAAAGTAATTAAAGTATTAATAGCAATCACTTAAAAAATAAATCACTTACATCAGTTCAAAACACAAACCCAGAAGGTTCCATCAATCAAATTCAGAACATACGTCACAAAAAGTGACTTACATAACATAATTGCAAATCTTCCACTCTTCCTTATTGGAATCCTAACATTATTCCATATAGTAGTTATACACAATCATTTTAAAACAATAAAATAAATTGCTGAGGACAATCACAGTTGCTGCACGACAGCATGCATATACTGTGGTGTCTACTCTTGATGACATCATCAAAACACCATTGTTAGAAATCTTTGACACTTTTTATAACGATTATTATGTCCAAACACCAGAGAAAATTAAACAATAAAACAAAATAAATAATGAATTCAGCATCTTCTACAGAACAGCATACCTCATCAGTGATGTCCAGTTATAATGACATCATCATAACTTAAAAGGGGAAAAAAAAAAAACTACATGCATACATCCTCTAATCGCTGCCTAAACTAAAAAAATCATGTGCATGTGCATGTGCCTGTGTGTCTGTCTGTGTGTATGTTCTTGTGTGTGTGTGTGTGTGTGTGTGTGTGTGTGTGTGTGTGTGTGTGTGTGTGTGTGTGTATGTCTGTGTGTGTGTGTCTTTGTGTCTGTCTGTCTGTGCATGCATGTGTGTGTGTGCCTGCGGTCTGTGGGGATGTCTGTGTTTCTGTCAGTGTGTCTGTGTGTCTCTGTCTGTGTGTATGTGTCTGTTTGTGTCTGCGTGTGTGTCTGCATGTGTGTGTTTGTCTGTGTATATGTGTATGCCAGTGTGTATCTCTGTGTGTGTGTGTGTGTGTGTGTGTGTGTGTGTGTGTGTGTGTGTCTGTCTGTGTGTGTCTCTGCATATCTGTGTGTGTGTGTGTGTGTGTGTGTGTGTGTGTGTCTGTGTGTGTGTGTCTGTGTGTGTGTGTGTGTCTGTGTGTGTCTGTGTGTGTGTGTGTGCGCGTGTGTGCATGTGTGTCTTTGTGTGAGTTTGTGTGTGTGTGTTTGTGTGTGTGTGTTTGTATCTGTGTGTATGTGTTTGCTCTCTATGTGTGTCTGTGTGTGTTTCTGTCTGTGTGTGTCTGTGTGTGTATGTGTCTGTGTGTCCGTGTGTGTGTGTCTGTGTATGTGTCTGTCTGTGTGTGTCTGTGTGTGTGTGTGTGTGTGTGTGTGTGTGTGTGTGTGTGTGTGTGTGTGTGTGTGTGTGTGTGTGTGTGTGTGTGTGTGTGTGTGTGTGTGTGTGTCTTTGTGTCTGTGTATGTGTCTGTATGTGTCTGTGTGTGTCTGCCTATGTTTGTACATGTCTGGGTCTGTGTGTGTCTGTGTTTCTGTCTGTGTGTGTGTGTGTGTGTGTGTGTGTGTGTGTGTGTCTGTGTGTATGTGTTTGCCTGGCTGTGTGTGTCTGTGTGTGTGTTTCTGTCTGTGTGTCTGTGTGTGTGTGTGTCTGTGTGTGTCTGCCAGTGACTGTGTATGTGCCTGTGTGTCTCTGTTAGTGCCTGAGTGTGTCTGCCTGTGTCTGCTTGTGTGTGTATGTGTGTGTGTGTGTGTGTGTGTGTGTGTGTGTGTGTGCCTGTGTGCGCACGTGTGTGTGTGTCTTTGTGTGTCTCTATGTGTGTGTGTGTGTGTGTGTGTGTGTGTGTGTGTGTGTGTGTGTGTGTGTGCATGTGTCTGTGTGTGTCTGTGTGTGTCTGTGTGTGTGTGTGTGTGTGTGTGTGTGTGTGTGTGTGTGTGTGTGCCTGTGTGTCTGTCTGTCTATGCATGTCTGTCTGCTGTGTGTGTGTGTCTGTGTTTCCGTCTGTCTGTGTATGCATGTGTGTGTGTTTGTGTGTGTGTGTGTCTCTGTATGCATGTATCTGTGTGTCTGTCTGTCTGTCTATGTGTGTTTCTGTGTGTCTGTGTATGTGTCTCTGTCTGTATGTGTCTGTGTGTGTGTCTGTGCGTCTGTGTCTGTGTGTGTGTGTGTGTCTGTCTGTGTGTCTGTGTGTGTGCGTCTGTCTGTACATCTGTGTGTGTGTCTGTGTTTCCGTGTGTGTGTGTGTGTGTGTGTGTGTGTGTGTGTGTGTGTGTGTATGTGTGTGTGTCTGTGTGTGTGTCTGTGTGTGTGTGTGTGTGTGTGTGTGTGTGTGTGTGTGTGTGTGTGTGTGTGTGTGTGTGTCTGTGTTTCCATCTGTCTTTGTCTATGTGTGTGTGTGTGTGTGTGTGTGTGTGTGTGTGTTTGTTTGCATGTATGTGTGTTTTGGGAGGGGCTTGTCATTCCTCTCAACACCCTTGGTCAAAACATCCAGATAAAACCAAAAGTAATAAGGGGAGGGGTTGCCCAAAGCAAAAGCAAGTTTTAGATGTTACTGTAAGTGATGTAAAAAGTAAATAGAACAGTGAGCTTTGTATCCAAATACTCTTTCTGAACAATAAGAAATATGAAACTCTAGAATGTGCCATTATTGACTGACTGTAAGCCTTTATGATTTACCTGAATATGTACAATGTTATGGGGAGCAGAGTCTGTATACAAGGCAACATCATGGATATTCAACAAACTTTTTGGCAGTTGAGAGGAATGGTGGATGTGCCAGTGCAGTGCATGGGCTACCACAAGCTACTTTTATCACTAGCTGTACAAAACAATGAATCAGAGACACACAAATGAGGTGATAGTGAGGTGTTCTTTATTGTGGCTGACACTGTCCCTGAATCACGTTGTCTGCAGTCATGTAAACTGAGCTCCTTAAGGTATATACTTCAGACGTCCGAGAACCTCTTTTCCTGAATCCCACCATGTGGTCATTTTCCTACATTGCAGAGCAGTAGTGCAGGTATTTTTCCTTGTTGGTTTATGTTAAAACAGTTATGTTTAAAATGCTTATAATTCTATATGCAAACAAAATCTACAAAAGACAATACATTTTGGAAAGAACTAGCAGTTTGCATACAGCAAACACAAAGACTGAAGGGAAGTTTGAACGTATATGGAGACTTGTGTAAGATGCGGCCAATACTGAGATAAAAAATATACATTAAAAAGGAAGAGAACCTGACTATCAGAGAGTGAGCAGGTGAGAAATTAAATAATCATGGTTTATACCTGCACAGACTAACAACCTATTTGATTTAGTTATATTAAACAGTCATGTGGGTAATGAAAAATGCAATGGTTTTAACTTTACAATGAAACAAAGAGGGTCTGCTTAGATCATGTCATAATGATACATGATTTAGTTGACAAAGTTAAACTGGCAATTAATATAAGAACAGACAACTACCATTTCCCATTGGAGTTGATTATAACAGTGAAGGATAGCAACACCCCCCAAAAGAGGCACATCCAATTAAAACACTTAAGATGGCATGTGTATACTAAAAGACCAATCAAAAGATTGAAGCAGTAAGTGGCGAGTATGCATTAGTAAAAAGAAAATCACAACATGTCGTTAAGTTGATAGAAGCTTGTACACAAAATCATAAAACAGCTATCTGGACAGCAAAAAATGAGGAAATTGTTTATCCGAAGGGACTGCATAACTGCAGAGGATAATATGACAATTGTGTAGAGCAAAAATAAATTGCAGTGTCAAGCAGTGCACAAAAGACTAAAATGAAACAAGTCAAGCATACTGTAAAATGAAAGTTCCCAGATACATTGCAAGAAATATTAATCCAAAACTGTCTGAATATGCCAAAAAGAAATGGAATAGTATGTAAACTATAGTTAAAACTTGAATGCTAAGACATTATAAGCAAAATACATAAATGAACTAGTATACCATCAGAAGTTGACTGATAAACAGATGGTGCTGAGTGCATAGTATTCTACCATAATACATTTTATGATTCAAATAAAGACTAAGTGAAAGTAGGGCATGAACTGGAGTCATCTTTTGACCAGAATGACTCAGAACAATGTAAAAGATTATATAAAGTAATTAAAGGAAGATAAAACTTCTGTGCCAGTGGTGTCAGTAATGAGGTATACTTGGAGAGTTTCAGGATAAGGTACTAGCATCACAATTTCTCGTGGAAAGGAGGAACTATTATTACCATTCATAAAAGTGGTTGTGTGTGTGATTTCAAAAATGTATCACATAACAGCTTTAACTGATAATTCTTACAACATTTTCTCTATTGGTCTTGCAAGAAATAAAAGAACAGCTGAAGTGGAAGCCATTGCATAACACAAAGTTTGCTTATCAGCCAAATAAAATGCAGACAGTTCTCTGATTTTTCCTTCAGCCTGTAAGTGATAGATATGCTGTAATCTGATTTCAAGTGGTATATATGTTGTTCATTGATTTAAACTCAAGTTTTTGACATTCTGAACAGAAGTAAATTGTGAACTGAAATGGAGTGAATGGGACACTCTAACAGACTTAATGATATTCTGGCAGTAGTGCATAGTGAAACTTGGTCTCAGATTAGGGCTTCAGAACAGGGCATTTGGCAACAGACTATAAAATATACAGCAGGGTAAATCAATGGAGTGTCCTGGACCACTGACTGGTTTTGATTTATATAAACAGAATTTCTATCAGAATTGGAAATGTTAGCAGTGATGAACCCTGAGTTAGAGGGGGATTGCAAGGGGGGTTTGTGGATATTCTTGTGTTATTTGCCATAACACAGGATACATTATATAGTGCAATTTATGTCCAGTAAAGATCTGCTTATAAATATTTCCAAATCAAAGACAAATATTAATAATAGGAAAAAGAGTTACATTTTTTGAACTGAAATGGTATAACAACTCTGAGACGTGGGAACAAGTCGGGTCCCTATTAAATTATCAAAAATACTGTTCAGTGAATGGCATTTTCAGTGCTCTTACATCGAACATACTGTTCATTGAACTGTTCATACTGAGATCGTGATACTGGGAGGATCGGGAAATTTGCCCTTTCCTCACTGTGGTGTGATCTCAGAGTTGGTACATAAAATTAGCGGAGGTATGGGGGCACAGCCCCCCACAAGAGGAGAAATCGATGAATGGCATATTCGATAAAATGCCATTTGTTTACGGGAACTTTTGATAATTTAATATAGACCTGAACAAGTCATATACATCCTGGTCTTTTTATAAAAAATAGAAAAAGAGCATTAATTTCTTAAAAGCAAAAACTGAAAGAATACAGATAATACACTGATATCTGTTTAACAAATGTTAAGGAAATCTTTCCAGTTAACAAAGACACTTCCTAAAATAGTGTTATAGTGTATATGTATATCTGCAACAAGATGATACATATCACCATGATCACTACCAAACTGGTGATCTTTCTTTAAGGGAACTTGTTTCCATGAAAGGTAAGGCCAGTGTTGGGGAGGGGGGTTAGAGTGTGTTTATATATTTATATTTGGTTACAGTTCACTTTGTCGAATATACTTTATGAGCAAAGAGAACTAATGTATTTTATATGTTGTTTTTGACTGCCAGAAATGTCTGCACTTGGGGCACTGAATTTCTATATAATGTATGACGTTTGCCTGTGTTCCAGCAAGTGGAGTCATTTACAAATGCCAGCATTTTTCAATATAACTAGAGTTTTTACATTAGGATAGAAGTACTCCTGTATGCTTGTAAATGTTTGCAAGTTAGGGTTAGATTAAGGACTAGGTAAGGGGACAGATGTAGTGGTGTGTGTGTGTGTGTGTGTGTGTGTGTGTGTGTGTGTGTGTGTGTGTGTGTGTGTGTGTGTGTGTGTGTGTGTGTGTGTCTTGGACAGTGGTACTGTTAGAGAAAGGGATTTCCATCTTGTGGGGTTAGGAACAATGGCAGGGTTAGGGTTAAAGTTGGCGAACAAGACAAAAATCGTACAAGGGACAAATCATGTCTGTAGATTCTGTTAGGTTTTATTTATTTACTTATTTATTTATTTATTTTTACACAGGAAAGGAAAAGAAAGCATTTGTTTTCATTTATGGATTGGAGTAAGTTTATGTTTTTTTTTTTTTCATTTTATTTTCAAAATGTGTTACCTTCAGTATGTACACATTTGTTACAGTGTGCATCTACGTTTCTCCATGTCAAAATAATGGATATAATCTCATGTGTAAATATATATGTATGTATGTGTATATATGTATGTGTATATATGTATATATATATATATATATATATATATATATATATATATATATATATATATATATATATATATATATATATATATATACACACACACACACACACACACACACACACACACACACACTCCCACACACACATCTATATCTATATATGAGTGTGTGACAGACAATGGAAGTATCAAAGAAATGAACGCTTGTAACACACTGAAAACTGTTCAAATCATCATTATTTGAACACAGAATGCATCAAATCACACAGATTTGAACAAAAAAAAACAGATCTACTTTTTTGCAGGGGGTAGGCCCTCCTGCATCCTCACTGCTCCTGCTAATTATATATAAAACTCTGAGATCACAATACTGTGTGGAATGGGCAAATACCCCAATCCCCACTGTACTGCAATCTCATACACCAGAAAAGTCAGTCTGTTCAATCACCTGATTTTCTATCAGCCACTTATATTTAGATAGATCAATAGATAGATAGATAGATAGATAGATAGATAGATAGATAGACAGATAGATAGACAGAGATGTATATCTCTCTCTGTATGTATGTGTATATGTCAGTTCATCAAACTGTCACCTCATCAGGAATATATGTATATATATATATATATATATATATATATATATATCTATATATATATATATATATATATATATATATATATATATATATATATATATATATATATATATATATATATATATATATATATATATATATAAACACATACATATACTTATGAGTTTATGACAGTTCATCAAATTGTCACCTCATCGGGAACTGATGTATCAAAAAAATCCATTGTCTCCTGATCCATTGATTTAAGTCAAGTAAGTGTTTTTTGCACACAACTTTATATATATATATATATATATATATATATATATATATATATGGGTCTACCTGATAACACCGACACGTCAAAACACCAACAACAAAATAACCGACACGAAAAAAATGAAAAAAAGAAAGTTCAAAAACACAAAACTTCACATGCCCAACAAACAAAAATCCCGACAATCAACAAAACAAATACCTTTCCCGAAAAACACACACACAACACAAGTACACCAAAAACCTTACAAACCTACACTAAACCTTACATACACAACTATCTATGCACTAACCTTAACCCAAACCCTAACCCTAAGGTCCGTCACTATCGTGCACTTACCTTACCCGCACCCTAACCCTAACTCACTTAACCTGCCCCTAAATCTAAAGTCCATCACTACCACACACTTACCTTACCCACACCCTGACCCTAACGTCTGTCCCTATCGCACACTTAATTTAACATGTCAGTGTTCTCAGCGTCCAGATTCTCAACTGTCAGTCTTCTCTGTTGTCGATCTTCTGGTGTTGGTGTTCTCGTTGTCAGTGTTCTGTGATTTTGGCGTTTTCAGGTAGACCTATATAGATATATATATATATATATATATATATATATATATATATATATATATATATATATGGGTTCCATACACTAGATGGAATTTTCGCTAATTCAAAATAGTGCATGGAATGTTCACTGCAGTGAATTGATGTTGTACTGAACTTCCGTGCAGTACTCACGAATGGGTGTTGTACTGAACTTCTGTGCAGTACTCACGGACCTTAGGGTTAAGGCACAGATCATAGTAAGGGGATAGCCCATAGGGATATCCCCTTACCATGACCTGTGCCCTAACCCTAATGTCCGTGACGACTGCAGCACATTGAAGGACATAGCAATGCCCTCCACTATGGTGCGATAGTCACGAACCTTAGGGTTAGGGCATGGGTTAGGGTAAGAGGATAGCTTTACTAATTATTCCCTTACCCTAATCCGTGCCCTAACCCTAAGGTCCGTGACTATCTCACCATAGTGGAGGACATAGCTTGTTTTTTATGTCCTCCACTGTGCTGCGGTGTTTTTGGTGAAGTGCACTTACGCAAAAGTTCACTTTCGTTAAAGTGAACTTTCGCAGAAGTAAGGCTTCCTATTACAAGTTCAAAGTAGTGAACTTTCATTCTTGTAATAGGAATCCATATATATATATATATATATATATATATATGAATATATATATATATATATATATATATATATATATATATATATATATATATATATATATAAGCTCTAATTGCACAACAGACCACTAAGAGAAAACTACTCTAACCAAACTGTTCCATGAAGTATACATATACACCACTGCTGCCTGTTGCAGTGCTCTAAAAGTAAAGACCTCAAAACATGCCAGAGGCCCCAAAATACTGTACCCCTAAACTGGTAACACCTCATAACTGTGCAGATCTATTTAGTTATTTAATCTTGTTAATTTCATATTATCTACACTGTTAAATAAGAGGGCATAACTATCATGGCACTCATCTAATGGCTATGTCAAACAAGCCCTTAAACAAAATTATAACCCATCATATTATATTTCCCCATACTGCCATACTTTTTGAAATACATATTTTCATATAGTGTGCACTTCTTTCTTTACATATAATTTTGGACATTATTTTCCATCCTGCCTTCTGAGCAGAAGTAAAATAGCCCTGCAAAGGCTGGCTCAGTGGTGTAAAGGGATAAAGAACTGCTAGCAACCAGATGTTCAAGCCTGAACAGTAGCATTGGTGCAGGAGAAACCAGATGATAATGAGTGAGCAAGAAGCAGAAGCTGGCTTTCCTGGGAGAGTTAGTGTCCATCTGACTGGATGATCAACACTCAGCAAACAATCGGACCCTGGCAAGGCTACAAAATTGTCAAGACCAAGAAGAGAGTATAAGCTCTGACTGTGACAACAACATAGTTCTGAAGCAATCAGTTTTGAATATATTTATGAGGCTCTATGGAAATTCCCCTATGACAGCAAATGTGATCCAACAGCCTGGCAAGTTCACATGGCTATGTTAGCCTATTTGTGGATACAAACAATAAAGGTTGTATACCTTTGAATTTGTTTGGTTCTTCTAGTAAAATATAGTAAAGAAAACCAGGATATTCACTTACTGACAGAAGCTAGGTCTGTCATCTAGGTGCAGAAGTGATAGTACAGCTGAACACTGAATTTCTGAGTGCCAGATCACAATTTTGGCAATGCTTTTCCTCTTCTTAGTACTGAGATAACATGTCAAATGCTTAAAAATTCACTTCAAGGGCTTATCTAAACAATCCTTTCTTGGTTTGTGATTGAATGTGCAGTTGCCTGGTAAGATAAGCTTTTATTTGAATATATATGTTATTTTTGCCACTGTTTTTCACTGTTTGTAGGAAGAAAGGGATGGCTTATACACAAGAAGATCAGTGCTCGTGCTGTTGGACTGCAGGACTGCAGCCCTCCCAGCCCTACAGCCCCCCAGCTGTAAAAAAGTAAAAGAAAAGAAAATAAAAGAGAAAAATAAAAAATGAGAGTCCCAGAACATCGCGCATGCGCACTTGTGGCATTCGGACTGCTGGTGAACCAGTCTGGAGTATGCGCACAGAATCCAGACTGTCTCCATCAGCAGTCTGGAGTATGAAGACAACATTCAACTCCAAATTTTCCCAGCAAGGACTTTGCTTTACAGCAGCTTTGGCTCAGGTAGTGTGTGTGTAATGCCCCAGTTGCTACATGGTGGTGGGTAGAAAATAAGGCTTGAACCCTGTGGCCAAGTGGCAAGAGCCTGAATTACCAACCCACCACCATTTATAAAAGTTTGCAGATTTTTGCCTCATATTTGTTCTGTTCCTCATAAAATCTGTGGTTTCTGTATTTTTGTTTCTTAACACCATCAGTAGTACAGTGGTGCAGTGGTAGCAGTGTTACCTAACCGCTACAGTTTGTTTGGTTTGAATCTTGGCTGGGGTGCCTTCTGTGTGGAGTCTGCATGCCCTCCCTGTGGATTTGCTCTCGTGTCCTCCCATCTTGCAAAGACATGTGTCTGGAGTGTTTCTGTCAAAAATTGGCTTTTGTTCCAAGTCGGACTTTCCTGGTTAACAAATGTTAAATAAATAAAAATGACAGGCATTTGAATTTCAGATATCATATTCTTCAGAAAGTACATGGTAACACAAAATATTATTATTATAGCAATTTTCTAAGTTTATAAGATGGATATTTGAAATTTGTTCCTATTTTGGGACTGTATTCCCACATTATTGGCTTCGACCAGGTTTTTTGTGCCAAGGTTGAGAGCTATGGTGAGAACTGAATTCACTGAATATGTTTGGGGGCTGTATTCCCCCATTATTGACTTTGTTCAGGTGTTTTGTGCTAAGATGTTGACAGCTATGGTGAGAACTGAATTCACTAAATGGTAGCCATTTAAGTTCCCCTCCTGCATAAAACAGATGATTTGGCATAGTGGTATGTTGCTCTGTCTATTTTGCACAGGGTCCTGGGTTCAATACTTGGCAGTGAAATATATGGTAGTAATACAGCATTTTATTCTAGCAACTTTCCAACATTATATAAGCATTGTTTAAAATGTGTCCCTGTTTTTTGGTCTTTTGCACCCCCCCCTAAATTTTGGCTTTTTCCAGATTTCTTGTGCTGCAAAGTTCAGAGATACAGCTGAGTGTCAAGTAGATTTTACAAGAAGCTGAGAGCTGCAGGGAACAAAAGTTTAGTGCTGCTTATGCTGAGTCTGCTTACATTGTTAATAGCATAACAGGTAGTGTACTTGCTTTTGATGCAGAAGGCTGTGGGTTCTACTCCCCGAGTAAGTAAATGCATTGCTGATATTGTACTGTATTGTAAAGGGGGTGGATGCTGCAGTCTTTTTTGGTGAAGATACCTAGTAACTATATAAACCTGTTATCAGTTTGCCATCCATTCCCTATTGCAAATATTACTAGCTTATCGTTTTTTTAATGCAACATAGACAATTTATTCATCAGGGGCAACAGGCACTTTATCTGTAGATGAAACAATGAAATATAAAGTTGTTTGCTAGCAGCAACCTCTTCATTAGGTACATATTTCTTTAATGTGGAGTTATTTAGATGACTTTTTCTTCTTCGGAGATTGTGCATATTTACTGATACTGGTGGACTGTAGAAGTTTGAGTAGACTTTTATGATAGAAATGCTCTGATCTGGGCAGTTTTGTCATTATTGGTGCATGCATTTTGCTTCATTGTTTACTGGAAAAATGTTCAAAACAACAAATTTAAAACGCCCTCTAACAACTGTACTATATTGTACAAGGAATATAACTTAATACAATCAGGAAGGTGTATCAAAGAGCACGTGTATGTTTCGTCTGCAAGGGGCCTAAGAGTTGAAAACAGCCCAAAGTTAATCTTTATCTGCCACTGGCAAAATGTATTTTCTTTGAATGTGGATTTCAATGCTGTTTCAATGAATGTGAGTTTCAAGGGCAGAGAAGTTTTAATGCTAATAAGTCTGTTTTCATTGTGAGATTGCATCGCTTTGTTTAGCAGATGTTTTAGTGTTTGTGCTGTAAAATGCAAAATAAAACTTTCAAATGAAGTCCAAATCATCATAGAAGTAGAGCAGTATGCACATTAGTGTTTATGGTAAATGGGGTGAAATAGCCAAGTAATGGTTCATTGGAATGGCTGCAGGGGGGAGGCTCCATTCGACTATGAGTTTGTGAGGGGGAAGGGCAGCAAACTCAAAGACAGCCCCGGCTGAACTATACCTCTCAGCTGTCCAGATTTTCACAGCATGAATAGATTTTTGCTTCTTATTTTTGGCTTGTTCCTCATAAAATGTGTGGTTTTCTGGCAAATAATTTAGAAATTAAGTCACTAAATAATGACAGACACTGAGTTTCAGACTTCATAACCTTCAGAAAAATGCATGCTAAAGCAAGACCTGTTATTCTATCAACTGTCTTAGTTTATACAACAATTTTTAGTACTGTTTATATGTTCCCCCAGTATTTTTGGCCTTGTCCAGATTTCCTGCATTAACAGGTTTAGAGGTAAATGCAAATAAATTGCTTTATAGAATTAGGCATATCCAAACCTCTCAACTGTCCCCAATTTTGGCTCAAAATGTTGCTCTTCCGCTAATAATCATTATTAACATGGAGGATTTACAATTAAGAAATAACTGTAATAATCAGAGTTATAGATTATTTTTATTTCAGAAATGCATGTAGATTCTTTTATTTTGTCAGTTGCTCAAGTTAGCAGTACTAATATTAAAAAAAGTGTCCCTTCTTTGACAGGTTTCCAGCTGTATTGTGTGGCTATTTTATATTTTTGCATCACATTTTTGGTCCATTTTTCATAAAATTGTGTTTTTTTGGGAAAGTGGTGGCAAATCATTAAAGACTGAAGTTAGAAAATAGTGACAGACATTTGAGTTTCAGACTTCATACCCTTCATACTAATGCAAGACCTACTATTCTATTACCTTTCTAAGTTTATAAGAGCAATATTTAAAAAGTGTCCTGATTTTGGGACATTTGTCCCACTTCTATGTATGGCTTTGTCCAGATTTCTTGCTCTGAGGTTGAGAGGTATGACAAATGTGTCAGGGCCATCACAGTCAGCCAGAGATGTTTCAAATTGTGACATACTTGTTGCAACCCACTCCCCCATGTAGTGACTCTGGATGTGTCAAAGCAAGGCAAGGAACAGTTATGCAGTGTAAATATGCAGAGTATCCCCCCATCCAAGGTAGACACAAGTACTACTTTTATTCTGTCCTTGATTTTGCAGAATGTTCTGGTTTCTGTCATATTTTATACTGTTGATGTAAGCTTATTGTTAATCAGAAAGTGACTGTTGCTCTGTGTTTAAGTAGCAACACTTTAATGACCATCAGGTAAGCTTGTCTGAGATCGTAAGATGCAAGTTAGCTTTAATAAGCATACTGTTAAAGAATTGCCAACATTGAAAACCTTTCTGTTGTTGCCATGCAGAGAATACTTACATAACTAGATAATGTATAAGCCTTGGGTATTGAAATGCATATGACAGTATTTGTAATGAAGGACAGGATTACATTATTTTAAGAAGCTCATTACATTTGTTGGAGACTTGCAGTCATCTTTGCAAGCTTTACCTGTAAACCAAACAGAATGCCAATCAATCATGTGTGGTCCAGTACCTGTACAATAATCATTTAAGCAATGTATCTTGAGCTTGTTTCTTGTTTGCATTTCATTTTTTACTTTGATCATGTTTTCCCCATGAAACAAGTAGACAGTTGTTGTCAGGCAGCAGGTCTTTTTTGGATAAGAAACATTTTTACAAGTGGGAGTATCACAGAGATAGCTACTTTCAGCATGTTACTTGGTACTTTAATAAAGCTGAATACAAATTGTAATTAGAATTGCAGTGCAAGGAGAAGTGGTTTCAGTTAAGTGCTTATTGTTTTTCTTATACTTGATTTTGACTGGCATTCTAGTAATGTATTTAAAAAGTAATTTATTTTTTCATGCCTCACAACCTTTTTGTTTACATCTAGATATTAAGTAAGCTGTCATGCAGCCAATGCACTGAAATATTTTGTCTTCTATACTTCATTTTGTCTTGACTGGACTCTCATAATGATGGATTGGCACCCAGGGCAGCGTATTTAATTAAAGTTTCAGTTTTTGCAGTTTTGAGCATAGCTCCACCCCTTTCTGGTTGGCCACACCCCTTCCCATTGGCCCCACCCATTCAGCTGTCTCCTGCAGCCCCCTTTGATTTGAAGTCACCAGCCACCACTGAAGAAGATTTACTTTGATTTATATTTCATTTTTACCTTTAATTTTCAGTGTGTGTTAGAAAGGGATGGGTTTTAGACGGGCAACTCTAGAAATTCCAAGGGACCTAGTCTGCTACAAATTCACACAGACTACAGAGAGAACAATCCAGAGCTTATATAAACAAATCTGTATAGGTTTGTGATTGATTGTGCAGTAGGTTGGTAAGAGAAGTTTTTATTTGAATTTATATATTTTACACACTGTTCTTCACTGTTTGTAGGAAGGAAGGACTAGCTCATAGACAAGAAGATTTATTTTGATTTATACTTTGTTGTTTTATGGTTAATTTACTCTGTTAGATGTTAGAAAGTGATAGGTTTTAGACAGGCAAACTCTAGCCATCCCAATGGGTATAGCTAGCTATAAATTCACACAAAATACAAAGAGGACAATCCAGAGCTAAGCAGTCCTGTCTTTGTTTGTGATTTATTGATCTTTACTGTTAAAATGAGGTGCAACTGCAAGCAATAGTGAGCAGAAGCTACTACGTGCTTTCACACATGATGTACATGAATTCCAGCTATTCTGTGACTTTCACAACTTGTATGGTCAGATCAACAACTTTAATATTTAGTTAGTTAATATTTAGTTGTTTACTGTTTGTGTGACTTTTCTCTTGCAAGTTGATTAAAATTCTCTTTGAATTCTGTGGTAACTGAGGATTATTCTTTTCTTTTAGAAATGTTTTATTCATTTCAGCTGTATATAGGTTCATGGGTAGGTACTAGGCTATTGGCCCAAGGACCTAAGTAAGCCTAGCCAACAAGGTTCCCTGGCTTACGCCACCGAAGAAAGTTAATTTCCTGTGCCCCTGTCGAGCAGAGCCACAGAAGTGATCCCCGGATGTATTTCCTATTTCCCATCTACTCATCGAGATTTTTCTTGAAGAGTGCTAATGTGGAACTTTGCTCGACATAGATGGGTAGCTTGTTCCAGAGTATAGGAAGTCTCTGGGACAAGAATCTATCCCTACAGCATGTCCTGTTTATTATGGTGACAAGGTTCAGGTCCCTAGCGCATGTAGCTCAGAGGGATTGGGATTTCTTTAGGTGTAGCATGTCCAACAGCTCTGGGTTTACCATAGCTTTATATGTTAGGCAGAGATCTCTTCGGAGTAGGCAATATGCTACAGAGTAAAGCTGGAGTTTTTTGAGACGGTCAGTGTAGGGCATCTGTTTGAGGCCAGTAATCCACTTTGTGAGGTACTTCTGTGGCCTTTCCAGCTCCTGCAGATGTCTTGTGAGGTACATTCCAAAAGGGGCATTGTACTCTTTAATGGGTCTAATGAATGCCAAGTAGAGCGGAACAATTACCTCTTTTTTCCTGGATGAGAACCCTTTTGTGATGAGGTGTGCCACATAGAAGTATTTCCTGACTACTGTGGTGATGTGATTATCAAAGGAGAGACTACTGTCCACCTGGGCCCCAAGGTCTCTTATTACAAATTCAGCATTAAGTAGACTGCCATTTATGTGGTAGTTCATGGGTGCAGAGTTTTTACCAAAGGGGATGATAATGCACTTTTTGGCATTGAGCTTGAGGCCATGCCTCTGACACCGGGCATCTGTCTCAGTGAGGCCCTTCTGTAAGATGTCAACATCATTTGGGGACTCTACTATGGCTCCTAGTTTTCAGTCATCTGCAAACTTTGTTAGCCAAAGGCCTTCTGTGTTAGCCTGTACTTCAGAAAAGTAGATACCAAACAGGAGAGGTCCCAGGACTGAACCCTGTGGTTCCCACTTGTCACTGGTTTCAAGTCAGATTTGGAGTCTGCAACTTTTACAGTGTGGGTTCTGTCAGTGAGCCAGTTGGCAACCCATCTTATGACATAAGGATTTATACCTAATTTAGTGAGTTTAGCTATAATTCCAGAATGGGGGAATGGTGTTGAAAGCCTTGGCAAGGTCAACATAGGCTGTGTGAACCACCTTACCCTCGTCTACGGCTTTGGTGACTGCCTCAAAGAAGTCGATCAGGCTCAGAAGGCATGATCTTCCTTTCACAAACCTGAACTGGGTGGGGTCCAGCGCTTGGAGGTTACCAATGTCTTTGTTTATGAGTTCCATGATGATACGTTCCATGGCCTTGCAGATCAGGCTCGTCAGTCTAATAGGGCAGTAGTTCCCAGGATCAGTGGTGGCTCACCCTTTGTGGAGTGGGATAACTGTTGCTGTGCACCATTCAGTGGGAAGAAAGCCTGACGTGAGACTATGACTGAACATGGTGCTTAGGTGGGAGCCAGTTCATTCTGAGGTTCATGTAAAACGCAGCCTGGGATGTTGTCCGGTCCCATGGATGCTGTGTCTTTGATTTTAGAGAGTGCAGCTTTTACCTACATAGATGTGATTACAGGGACTCTGCGTTCTTCCTGCATAGATATGGACCCTTTAGGGGGTGAGAGGGGGTAAAGTTAGCACTGAACCTATCTGCCAGAATGTTGGCAATATCAGTTGGTTCTGTAATTTTCATGCCGTTGTGCTGTAACTCAGAGCAGATCTGGGTGTTGCCATTGAGATTCTTGACATAGCTATAGAATGCTTTGTGGTTGCCCTTAGAATCAGTGGCAATTTCTTTTCATAGCTAGCTTTGGAGGATTTTATAATGGATCTCAGCTTCTTACTGATACTGACCAGGGAGCTCCTCCACTCGTGGAATTTTACTCTCTTTTGCAACAGTTTCTTCCTTCTGTTGTAAAATTTCTTTATGGCAGGGGGCCACCAGATTGGTTTCCTTTTTCTGGAAGATAGCATCTTGGTTCTGTTTGGGTAGCACAATCCATGTACTCGTGTAAGTGCTTATAGAGTGCATTTGTGTAGGATTCAGCAGTCGTAACTGTATTGTCCATCTGCATGGGTGTCATGAAGTTCACCACATCTGTCTTAATAAGCATGAAGTTGGCTTTGGAGAATATTTTTACCATGGTTTCCTTAATGGTGGGTGGGGGCGGGATGCAGATATCTAGGATGATTAGTTTATGGTCGGATCTGACCAACAAGGAGTTGACTTCAGGAGTGGAACACCAGTCAATCATTTTGGTAATGACTAGGTCTAGGATATTGTTGCCCCTAGTGGGGGTGTGGATAAGTTGATCCAGGGCATTGGTGTTTAAATGAGTATGACATAAATGATTTGCTAAAGCATAAATATCTCATACAATGTAATAAATGCTATGCATTTGTAAAGGTAAAGCCTGACACAATTGGTGATCTGAGTTCCTCGTGTCAAAAGTTGGATGATATGTTTACTGTTAGTAGTAAATCTAGACTTATTGACGATGGTTGCAATTATATATATTTAGGAACATAGGTAAGTACTAGGCTAGATGCCCTTGTGGGCCATTTTAAGCCTAGCCAGTTTTCCTCAAAGATGAGAATCAAACCCTTGTGCAGTTGGTACAGCTTCAGGAAAAGTTGTTACATATGGATGAGATAAATAATGTTAGACAAAGAACAAATTGAACACATTGAGGAAAGGATGTGTCTGTTGTCTGTAAAGATCACTTCACCCCTATGAAACAAGATAATGCCTCGGACAACTTTAGAATTCTGGATGCAAGTATTCAGGAATCTGAGTATGCTACTGAATTAGAAGTTGAAGATTCTTCAGTTCTGGTCAGAAAGGATTTTCTTATAATTGAAGATTCAGTTATTAGAGGATCTGCTATTTACGTTTGCAGAGAAGATAATGAGCAATTGAATAGTGTTACACTTGCCTGGAGCAAAACTAGAGGATGTGAGGCAGGTCTTAGAATGCCTTAATGTAAGGAAGTATGGATCTGTTTTCATTCATGTTGATACAAATGATCTCATCTGCAAGATTCTCTCTGACTGTTAGTAGGGAACTTACAGCCCTCTTAAATAGCATAACGTGTACAGTTGTTAGGATGTATTTCTCACAAATCACATATAGAAAAAATAGACATCACTGTGTATGAAAAGATTTTTGGGGGTAAATGCTTGCATGAGAAAAATGTCCCCTTTTAAAAAATGGAAATGTGTAGAGCATCCAAGCCTAATTTTGGGCAGACGTGCTCAGACAAGCTGGCCCACACTTGTCAAGATTAGGGAAGAGAATTTTTGTAGCAGATATTTTGCATCATTTGACAAAACACAAGTTAGGATCTTTCCCAGGTGGAAATTGTAACAGTTCACAGATAACATTTGATGAATCTCTGATGGTTGTTAATGCTAGGAGCATTAATAATAAAGTTTTTTTATTTTAAAATTTGCTACATTCCCACACAACTGATGGTGTTACTGTTTGTGAAACATAGCTATTAAAGAACAATGACTGGAAACCAGCTCTGTCAGGGTATAAATGTTTTTATTGTAACAGACACTCTAACAGAAAATCAGGTGGATGTGTTATGGAAGGAATTAAATATAAAGATACTTATGAGACCTGTGATTATTACATGTTCAATGATAACATGAATACTGTAGATTGTTTAACTGTGACAGTAAAAACAACTCTGAAACATATAACAATTGTTGGAGTGTACAGTTCACCAAAATCAAATGTTAATGACTGAGAGGAATTCATACTAAGTACAGAGAAAGTTATTAGGGACCTGGGGACCCAAGTTGATAGCGATCTCTCCTTTGAAAACCACATTGCCAAAGTGGTTAGAAAGACCTTCTACATAGCCCACCTCATCATGAAGGGTTTCACATCTAGATCAAAAGAGGTAATCGTGCCCCTTTATTCATCCCTCATCAGGCCCATCATAGAATACAATGCCCCTTTTGGGATGTACCTTACCCGACACCTGCAGCAATTAGAAAGACCCCAAAAGTATCTCACCAAGAGGATCAAGGGTCTCAAACAGATGCCATATGCTGCTCGGTTAAAAAAACTCCAGCTCTACTCAGTTGCACACCGCCTACTTTGAGGCGATCTATACCTGACATACAAAGCTATGTCAAATCCAGAATTAATGGACATGCTCCACCTCAGTAAATTTAAATCCCTTAGAGCCACACGCTCGAGGGACTTGAACCTCAGCACAGAAATAAATAGAACTTGCTGGAGGGACAGGTTCATAACCCAGAGGCTCCCTTCGCTCTGGAATAGAATTCCAGTTCATGTGAGGCAGAGCACCTAACTGAATCTCTTCAAGAAGAATCTCGATAGGTGGATGGGGGATTGTAGGTTTGTCCCAGGGATTACTCCCGTGTCACTATTAGACAGAGGCACAGTAAACTAAACCTTAAAAAGGGCACAGTATTACTCAAATCAAGGGGTGGAGTAAGCCATACAGAATTGGGCTAGGCTTATAATTGCCCCAGGGCAGATAGCCTAGTATGAACCTATGAACCTATACATTTCTTGCATGAAACAAAGAAGGAAGAATAATTGTGGCTGACCTAAATTTACCAGCAACAGACTGGAATAATATTGATTCAACTACATAAGTAAGGAAATTATTCACAACTTATGTTCAGGAACAACAATTGCTTCAGACTGTAAAAACAAATACTAGGGAATGGAACATACTAGACATTGTGTTCCTAAAGAAATTACTTTTACCTCATAACAAGTTTTACTACTATTCATGTTGCTAGATAATTCTGCCTTACTTAAATCTAAATGACGTAAAGAAAATTAATAGCAGATTATATGGAAGCAAAACAGTCACTATGTAAAACTAATTGGTGTAATGTGTTCAGTGGATAAACTACAGAATGAATATGGAAAGTTTTGAAAGAGAAATTGTTGAATGCAAAAAAATAAATAAAATGTTTAATATCAAGATCTAGGCACACAAATTCAAGAAGACATATTTCCATAAGATTTCCCCTTAACTTCCTGTGTGACTGTGTAAAGGGCTATTCTAATACTCAGCACATTACAGGGTGATAATTCACTGTTAAAATGGCTCGAGGCCTGCATTCTAGCTAGTGCTGATAGATTACTGAATATGCAAATTTATGAAGAAAAATTGGAATGGATGCGAGATGAAAGTGCCAATTTGAGTCAAAGGGCATCTTGTATTGTTAACGGCATTTTGGAGATTTGGGAGCCATTTATTCCTGTATTGAACATGAGCTGCAATTTCGTTTGGAATTCCATCTTGGCCTGTTGGTACATTGAAATATGGGCAGTCATTTTTTCATCAAGAAGATATATATATTGGTGCCTTGGGGCTATTCTGTTTAAAGTACTTTTTGTGTGCAGCCTATATGACTTGTAACAGTGTCCTGTATATCGTGGTATGAAAATTATATGATTATTACCTTTTTTGGATCTAATAATCATGGTTTGAACAGTCGATTGCCATGCATGGGCTTATTGAAGATCTAGGGACAGTATTTTTCCTGTTTCTTGAATGTTTCATCACATGGACAACCCAGACTATATCATTGTTAATGACTCTTTTATTAAACGGGTAGCCATTTTGTTTTTTGTATTTGATACAGGCTGTGTTGTTCCATCAACAATTCATTTTGATATTGGCCTTTTGGTAGATTGAGATATGGGTATGAGATTTATTTATTTTTTTTTTCATTGAAAAAGTATACATTGGCCTTTTTGATTTATTGGGGCTATCCTATCCAAGGTACTTTCTTTGCACAGCCTTTATAATTTGAAACAGTGTGTAACATATCATGGTATGGGGATTATCTAATGATTACAGTTTTTTTTTTGGATCTTATATTCATTTATTTTAATAGCCGGGGCTGTATGTGGACATATTGAAGATTCACGAACAGTATTTCTTCTGTTTCTTATAAATCTCATTATATGGACAACTTGGACTATAAGAACATTGTTACTGGCAAAGGCTTTTTTTTTCCTATTGGAGAGCCATTTTGTTTTTTTTGTATTCAGCTACTGGCTGTATTGCTTCATTAATAATATATTCAAGTTATGCACACACTGTGGACATCATATTTGGTTACATTCGTGTGCAACTTATGTGTTCTGCATTATTGAACATTTCTATTTTGTAAATGCATTTATTAATGTTTTTAATTATTGGGCAGTTCATGTGGTTGTTGTTATTGAAATATAAGCTTTAGTGTACACGTATTATTTCATTTTCGAATCCTATAAAGGGTCTTAGCTTTTTATAGGCTTTGTACTTGCGCAAATTGTTATTCTACATGTCACAACAAGATTTATTAAGCTCTTGATGTTCTTTGTTTTTACAAAAGAATTGCCATTACTAAACTTTGGAAACATGAAACAGTTTTTTCTCTAAAAATACTGTTTGGATCATGAATACATATATGTTCTTTTGATTAGATAATTTCATGCTTTCTTGCTATTTGGTCTTGTGTACAACTTCTTCCTAAGGTGGGTTTGACCACAACTAACACATTTAAAAGACTGTGAACGAGAACTTAATTTGCCTGAAACTGCATACTACCTCTCTCCTTCTACACCCATCCACAGTCTTCCAACACAGATAACTCAATCACCATGTCACCAACACCACACTCCCACAACCATATCATCCCATGACTCTTGCCTTCCCTATCCATCTGTCTTTACTTTTTCTCCTTCATTACTACTTATCCCCATCCACTTAACATTATGCACTGTATCAAATCCCCCACCCTACCATACACCACAAACCATCCCTTCATACCTGCAAACGCACAGCCAATTATCTTTTACCCTTTAAGTTTTCAACTCATCTCTCCTTTCCATTACACCTCACAATCCAAAAAATATCCCAGCCTCAAACACCACTTCCTAACTGTATTCTACCTTAAAACCATTACCAGCATTGCAGCTCAACTACTACTAGGAGGTGATATCCACCCCAATCCTGGCCCAACATACAACACTCATACCACACCCAACCCCAACCTCCCATTTAAACATAAACCCACTGATTTACTCATTCTAAACCTAAACATTCACAGCATCATAAATAAAATAGAACAGTTACATGGAATTATCTCTGTATACAACTCAGACATTATAGTGATTACAGAAACATGACTTAAACCCCACATTAAAGATAACTCTATAACTCCACCTGGCTTCAACATATTAAGAGTTGATATACCTCACAGAAAAGGTGGTGGCATTACCCTTCTTTACAAATCCAATTTAAAAGTCCAGCTCCTTCAAAAAGAAACCACAGATTTCAACACTGCCAAGACCCTATTCACCAAAATCCTACTAAACCAACACAAACAACTAAACCTATTCAGCATTTATATATCATCAGGAGACAACCTTAAGACATTAGAATCTATACTCCACTGGGCTTCCCACTCCATGACCCAAGAAACTTTACTCCTAGGTGATGTCAACACAGACTGGAACACTATACAGTCACCCATAGCCACCAACCACAAAAATCTATATAATTTCATACAACTCATACACACACCCACAAGAATTGACAAAACCACCAAACGAGAATCCACCTTAGACTGGATCCTGACTAACCAGCCCAATACTGCCCACCTATCTGGAATACTACCTGACTCCCTCAGTGACCATAACCCAACCTTTCTCCTTTGGCACAAAATAAAGTCTACTAACACCCCTGCTCTCTTACAAATCCATTCCCAAAAAAACTTCTCCCCAGAACAATTCTCAGAAGCCCTAAAGTCCTGTGACTGGGCTCCCATAAAAACCCTTCCACAAAATAATGCAGTAGAATACTTTAATGCCAAATTCCTACAGATTTTAAACCAACTAGCCCCACTAAAAACTATAAGATTGCAAAGTAACCCTGCCCCCTGGTTAAACAAAGCCACAAAAATCTTACTCAAGACTAGAGACAAAGCTTGGATAACTTGGCAAAAATACAAAACTCCCGTAACAAGGCAAAGCTTTGCTGAGCTCAGAAATAAAGCAAAAATAGCAGGTTAGGTTGGAAAAGAAACACTACTATATTTCCCTACAAAGTAAACATAACAACAACCCATAGAAATTCTGGGCTGCAGTGAACAACATCCTCCAGCCTGGTAAAGCCACCACACCACCCCCAGATATCACAGGTGTTGATCCACACATAACCTCTACTTTTAATAACTATTTTACCTCTTCAATACTGAACCTGGTAAGTGCTATATCAGCCATGACCCAACATCAACTCTTAAACTAACAGATAAACTCCACCCCCTTCACTTTTAACCCATTTCCAACTACAACCATTCAAAATCTCTTAACTAAACTCAAATCTACCACCCTAGCTGCTGACAGTCTCCCAGCTCAATATCTCCAAATTGCATCCAAGGCCATCACCTACCTTGTCTCCCTACTCATTAACAGATCTATCCCCTTGCATTCCATTCCTTTATTATGGAAAACCTTATATATCATCTCTCCCCACAAGGGAGGTCCATCTACTGACCTTTCTAACTACCGTCCCATTGCTATCCTATCACCCCTCTCAAAAATTCTAGAAAAATGTATCCACCACCAAATCCTTACCCATCTGTTAACTAACAATCTTCTAACTAAAACCCAACATGGATTCAGACCTTCCCATACCACCAACACTGCTCTAATTGACTTCTCCAATACCATAAACTCTCATAGGAACCAAGGGAAGCTGGTCTCTGCCAGCTTCTTAGACCTATCCAAAGCATTTGATACAGTTTCCCATAGCAAACTCTTCACCTGCCTAGCAGAACTAAACCTCGATGACTCCACCCTAAAATGGTTTAACAGTTACCTAAACAACTGGTCACAATCTGTCAAATGGGGCAACTCCCTATCCCCCCCACTCCCTGTCACATGCGGTGTCCCACAAGGTTCAATCCTTGGTCCCCTTCTCTTCAACATATTCACAAATAATCTCCACCTAGCTACCATTAAAGCCAACATCGTCCAGTATGAGGATGACACTACTCTAATCTGCTCAGCACCAAACATCCAATTACTACAAAGTAAAGCCCAGGAATCCTTCACTGAGGTAGAGAACTGGCTAATCAACTACCAACTAATACTAAACCCCCCAAAAAAACACAGCTAATACTATTCCACCCAATCAATCACTCCTCCACCACCTTTACCATCATGTCAACCAATGGCACCCTCATCACCCCAGTAACTGAGGCCAAACTCTTAGGTGTCACTATTGATCAACAACTTAAATTCAACAAGCACGTATCTCAAACTATCTCTAAAGTCCATAAAAAACTTGGTTGCCTATATTGTTGCATACTATTCCTAACCCCCAAAACTAGAACAACAATAGCTAGAACTCATTGCTTATCAGCACTACTATACACCTCTCTAGTTCTCACCAACATTAACAAAACTAACCTTAACAAACTCTCCATATGCTAGAATAAAATAGCTAGGTTCGCTGCCAGTAATAGATGACATTCCCACCACTGCCAATCCCTAATTAAACTGCACTGGTTAGAATTTCCAAACCTCCTACACTACCACCAACTGATCATAGCCTATCAAATTATTTTTCATGCGGGGAAGAGCCCTGCCATAGCTGACATGCTAAACTTTCATAACCCCAAAAGGGAACTATGTTCATGTAACAAAAACCTGATTGAAATCAACCCATGCAATAACAGCGCTGGCAAGGCCCTATTCTCTTATGATGTTGCTAAAGTATGGAACACCCTCCCACATGAACTCAGGCTACAAAGTCACACAAGCACCTTCAAGGGCCTTCTTAATTCACAACTCTATGCTAACCCTCTTTGTAACTGCAAAGCTCCCCTTGAAGACCCACTACTCCATATAAGTGACTCACTGTATGCCTCCATTGCATACACTATATTCTCACCTGATATACTCACCTGATATGCATTTTTTGTTGTAAAGATTGCAAACAGGGGTTCTACTCCTGATAAGCTTATTGTCTGAGTATCTTATTGTTTTACAAAATTGTTCTTGTACTTCTTTCTTTCTTTTACCTTGTATACCATTTTTGTTGTTGTTATCTAATCCATGTATGTACTCTGTTAACTTCCTTGGAGCTTTTCTCCCCAGGACACCACTGAAAATGGGCACTTTGTGTCCAGTTGGATTTATCCTGGTAAAATAATGTTAAAATAAATAATAATAAATAAACAAGATACTTGAATAAGGTGAGAAACAAGAAACATAAGAAATGGAAAAGAGGTTGAACTGCCACTTCGAAAACTGAAATAAACAAGCTAAACAAACAAATTAAGCATATTGTGAGACAAGACCCTACTTGACTGGGTCTCCAAGTTCCTTTAACATGAAACTATCATCTCAGGAGACTTCAATATTGACTGATTAACTTGCAACTCCAGTTCTCCCAGCAACTTCACCAACCTGCATGGTTTTTTTCGGCTCATCCAGTCTCCCACTAGAATTGTCAAATCCACCAAGAGACATTCAATACTTGACTGGATTCTGACAAATAGACCAACTCTCTTCTGTCAATCAGGATGCTTCCCCAATAGTATGAGTGACCACTTTCCTACATTTGTAATAAGACATCGCACATATCAGAAAAAGCCCACCAATTACCAGGTAACAAGAAATAAGGAAAAACGTAAATCTATTTTGCTTTATTAATGCACTAAAACAATGTAACTGGACTCCTCTCAAGAAGCTCAACCTTGACAAAGCTGATCAGTATTTCAGCTCTACCTTCCTGGATATCTTAAATTCCCAAGCTCCGCCTAGAACTATCAGAGTCAACTTAAACTATGCTCCCTGGATGAGCAAAGAGACTAGATCTCTGCTGAAATCCAGAGATAAAGCCTTGGATCACTGGCACAAAACTGGATCCCTTACAGAAAAACATAAATACCTTGAACTCTGTAACAAGTCAAAGAAATGTGTTAAAATAGATAAAATTTCATACTACCACAATATAGGAAATAAATATCAAAATAACCCCCAAAAATTCTGGACAACCATTAACAACATCCTCCTTCCAGGAAAAGCAGATACTCCCCCACCAACCATAACTGATACCTCACTCATCGTGGCCACCCATTTCAACAAATTCTTCGCAGAATCCATTCTTCCCCTAGCTAACTCTCAAAACTGTCCATCCTTCAACCAACCACCCAATTATCATGCTACAGACAATGGTTTACTTTCCATCCTGTCTTTACTAATACTATTAAGATATTTCTTAAAAAACCTAAACCTACCACCTTAGCTGCTGATAAACTCCAAGCTGAATTTTTGAAAATAGCTGCTGATGCCGTCGCATACCCTATCTCCAGTCTTGTCAACCATTCAATATCTGAAAATCTAGTCCCTGAGATCTTGAAAATTTCTCACATTATTCCACTCTACAAAGGGGGTAATTCTAAAGAGTTAACCAACTATTGGCCTATAGCAATACTATCACTTCTGTCCAAAATACTGGAGAGGTGTATACACTCACAAATCATGGACTACCTCAATACCCCCAACCTTCTTACAAGCACTCGACATGGCTTCAGGCCCCATCGCAGCACCACAACAGCCCTTATGCCTTTCACTCATATAATAAACAACCACAGAAATAATGGCAACTATGTCTCTGCTATCCTTCTTGACCTCTCTAAGGCATGTGATATGGTTAACCACAGCAAAGTCAATAAAACCAACAACCCTGCAGTAGACTCTTTCTATTCAAATTTTATAGCTAAAAAATGGAACACTTTGCCCACTAATATAACAGCCACATCATCCATAGTTCAGTTTTAAAAATCTCTAAAAACACACCTACAAGCAAAGTCTAATTCCATCTCCTTCTGCTCACCCAGGGTAAACTCTCATTGGTTCATAAGTTCATAGATAGGTACTAGACTATTGGCCCTAGGGCTTATAAAAGCCTAGCCAAAAAGGTACCCTGGCTTTCGCCACACAGGAAAAGTATTTTCTTGTGCCACTGTTGAGAAGAGCCACAGAAGTGATCCCCGTGGTAAATTTCCGATTTCCCATCTAATCATCAAGATTTTTCTTGAAGAGTGTTAATAAGGAGCTTCGTTTGATATAGATAGGTAGTTTGTTCCAGAGTATGGGAAGTCTCTGGGACAGGAATAATTCCCTCCAGCATGTTCTGTTTATTGTGGTGACAAGGCTTAGGTCCCCAAGAGCATGTAGCTCAGAGGGATTGAGATTTCTTTAAGTGGAGCATGTCCAACAGCTCTCGGTTTGACATAGCTTTGTATGTTAGGCAGGGATTGCCTCTGAGTAGGCGATATGTGACAGAGTAAAGCTAGAGATTTTTGAGACGGTCTGCATAGGGCATCTGTTTGAGGCTGGTAATCCTCTTTGTGATGTATTTCTGCAGCCTTTCCAGTTGTTGTAGAGGTCTTATGAGGTACATACCAAAAGGGGCATTGTACTCTATAATGGGTCTAATGACTGACGAGTAGAGGGGAACAATGACCTCTTTTTTCCTGGATGAGAATCCATTTGTGATGAGGTGTGCCATGTAGAAGGATTTCCTGACTACTGTGGCAATGTGATTATCAAAGGAGAGGCTACTGTCTGCCTGTGTCCCAAGGTCTCTTATCACACCTTCAGTGTTAAGTTTACTACCGCCTATGTGGTAGTTCATGGGTGCAGAGTTTTTACCAAAGGGGATGACAATGCAGTTTTTGGCATTGAACTTGAGGCCATGGCTTTGACACCAGGCATCTGTCTCAGTGAGGCTCTTTTGTAGGATGTCCACATCGTTAGGAGTTTCGATTATGGCTCCTAGTTTGCAGTCATCTGTGAACTTTGTTAGCCAAAGACCTTCTGTGTTTGCCTGTACTTCAGAGAAGTAGATACCAAACAGGAGAGGACCCAGGACTGAACCTTGTGGTACTCCACTTGTCACTGGTCTGAAGTCGGATTTGGAGTCTGCCACTTTCATAGTGTGGTTTCTGTCAGTGAGCCAGTTTGCAACCCATCTTGTGACATAGGGATTTATATCTAGTTTAGTGAGTTTATCTATAATTCCAGAGTGGGAGGGTGGTGTCGAAAGCCTTGGTGAGCTCTTGATAGGCTGTGAAACACCTTACCCTCGTCTATGGCTTTGGTGACTGTTTCAAAGAAGTCTATCAGGTTTAGGAGACATGGTCTGCCTTTTACAAACCCAAACTGGGTGGGGTCCAGGGTTTGGAGATTACCAATGTCTTTGTTTGTAAGTTCCATGATGATACATTCCATGGCCTTGCAGACCAGGCTCATCAGGCTAATGGGGCTGTAGTTCCCAGGGTCCATGGTGGATCCCCCTTTGTGGAGTGGGATAACCGTCCCTGTGTGCCATTCAGTGGGCACAAAGCCTGAGGTGAGGCTATGACTGAACATGGTACTTAGGTGGGTTGCCAGTTCATTCTGTAGTCTGTGTAGAATGCAGCCTGGGATGTTGTCAGGTCCCATGTCACTAAAACCAACAACCCTGCAGGTGCCTCTTTCTATTCAAATTTTATAGCTAAAAAATGGAACACTTTGCCCACTAATATAACAGTCACATCATCTCCTCCCTCATTCTCAGGCGGTACACTTCTCTTTATCTTGCAAGTCTCTTTCCTCATACCTCTCATCCTCTCAACAGCTACTGCTTTTTCTAAATATATACACTTGGTCTATACTTTATACTATTATAATACTGTGTCACACTGAATGTTATTTAGATTGTGCAGTTTAAAGTGTACCTGTATAGCATACCATATTTTCATTTTACTATAGCTGATGTACAGTCTTATGTGTTATTCTCATATATTTCTTTGATGTAAAAAGTATAGCCTTGTTCTGCACCTATGAAACTGTACTTGTTAAGCTATGTTATATATGGATCTTGCCTCTAGCTAATGTACAGTCTGAAGTGTTATTATCCTAGTTTTCTTTGATGTAGAATGCATAGTGTTATTATACCTATGAATTTGTACTTGTTAATCTATGTTATATGTTGAGCTTTTTTCCCCTGGGTCTCCTCTGAAAAAGGACTTGTGCCCAGTTGGACTTTCCCAGTAACCAAATGTAAAATAAATAAATAAAATAAAATAAATAAAGATCAAGAACATTTTGAAGAAAATTTATATAAATATATTGAGCATAATAGGAGACCATTTAATAGAACCATAAGATGTGGAATGAGTTAAGACATACAAATTGACAAACTGTATGTAGATTCTAAAATGTATTCCCACACACAACAGATTATAGATATGCTCTGGGATTCAATAAACTCTGTGTAGGCTTTGAGCGAAGCCTACACAGAGTTTATGTATTTGCACAGTGAGCAGCAGCACTTAATGAATATTCATGCCATGGCTCACCTTCAAACGTAAACAAGCATGGTTTCATGGAGGCCAGGAAACTGTGTAAAGCAACACAGATAGCAAACTTAGTTACAGCATATCAAACTGGGCTAGTGGGATTGTGTGGAATGCCACATGAACTACCACAGTGTTTCATATATTAATGTATTATATTGCAGAGACAGGACAGTGTATGTGTACACTCCAGCATATTGGGCTAGTGGGATTGTGCAGAATGCCACATGGACCACACCACTGTTTCATATATTAATGTATTATGTTGCAGGAACAAGACAGTGTATGTGTACATGCCAGTATACTGGGCTAGCAGGATTACATGGAATGCCACATGGACCACCAGGGTTTTTCATATACTAATGTACGTGTTGCAGGCACAGGGCAGGACAATGTATATAGTGCTGAGTATTGTGGAATCCGAATAAGGCAGTCTGTACAAGTTGTGTCAGTGATCTTTAAGGGTGCCTGAACTGCCATTTATAAGAAACAGTCATGAGAAGTGTGTTTATTGAATACGGATGGACAGATGAAGTTTAGGGATGGAGGACAGGTGAAACATTGTAATGTACTGCACATGAGGAAATGGAAAAGGAAGACAGTTTTAGCAGGAACACTAATCACATCTCCACATGACACAGTACAGACTGCACAGTGACAAATGTATATGATGTGACCATCACAGAAGGTGACATAACAGTGGAGGATGTCTGTGTGATATAAGCATCCATGCAAGAACAATGGAGAGGACGTGTGTCATGGATGTTAAATACAATTGGGGTTGGGTGCATATTGTGAAGCTTTGTAAACATATTTGCCCGAGTATGTCAATATTGTCAGCAGAGGCTTCCAACAAGTAGGTCACAGGTACAGGCTCATAGCCAGCAATTAAACCATCATGCACAATCATGGACAATATCAGAATAATACCACCAGTAATACCTATGTCTCTGATGCAACATATGCATTTCTGAGTGAGCATAAATGGTTCTGCACCAACATATTTGTACAACTAATACATGTCAGCTGTCTATGAGTGTAATCAGCACACTTTCCTGACACAAACATATGCAGGAGATGTGAGGGGACATTATGATCACTACAGGTTAGCTGACTGCTCTGCATAGAAGACATATATATGGCATAATCTGCACTGTCATGAATGTAAACCATGCCACCAATTTCATTAAACAGCCATGTATGTGATGAGTGTGTCATCAAAACAGATATCACACATTCATGTAGTATTACACCTTGATGGGAATTATGTGCCATCAGACTGTAATGTTTATGCAGCAAAACTAATACTCAGGCATGTACAAATAGATGTGTGACAGTTCACAGTGACAAAGGTGGTACACTTCAGTTACACATCACTGGAATATGTTTATGGAAGGACATAAGGAATCCTGCATTGTACTCCAGTATTGGTGTGGTGAAGGCTGTGAAATATGAAGGTATTAAGGCCTGTCATGTGGATGTCCCACACATAGTAGCTGTGTTACATACAAGGGAGTACTCACTACTGTGGACAATCCACCTATCCCAGGCCACAGGCCACATAACAACTGGTCTGCTGATAGTGTGTGATGTCTGCATGATCTTTGGTTTGTGCATTTTTTTGCATAATGAAACAAATCCCTACATGTTTTCTTTTTTTCATTTTATGTGTTGTCATGGCTGTGGCAGCAATCTTTGATTTGTGTTGATACTGTTTGTATTAAACATCACAGTTGGACTCAATGATTGTCCACTATCTGTAATCCTCCAGACAGCTGTTGGAACACAGGATTTGTATGTCATTCTTAAAGTCTGCAGTTTCAATCATGAACAGGAAACGGGCTAAGAGACAGCTCTGATGTACACACTTGATGACTGGACACAAGATATAGGTCACTTCACACATTTCTAGATATTTAGATGCCATGCATGAGATCCACTGTTCTACCTACTTGGTGATATAGATGTTGATGGTCACATCTGTCATTGTGGAGTGAATACCTAATTGTGGACTCCTGTCAACTACCTTGGCCTTTTCAAATTCCACAGAATGCTGCTCTTTGAGGACATCTCACAGATGTAAGAGACATAGATTAAGCATCAAAAACTCTCACATGTCTGTTTCACACAGCCTGAATATTACTAGTGTCCATCTAGAGAAGGTCCATGATGACATGTTGTTCTACCTCACAGATGAGGAGCATCAAGATGTGTCTATATATGCATGCATTAGGTGCTGTCCCCAGTCCACTCAGATGCATGTCGATGTATGCCCTTCTATGGGAACATAGTCCATCTGGAGTGTGTGTTGATTGGGTAAAACACCGTGTCAGGTAGGTATATGTTCTGAGTTATGCTATAAGTAATCTATGATGTTGTCACAGCCCATTGTTTCTGTGTGATAGGCCTGCATGAAAGTAACAGAGTAGATACTGCCTATCATGATGTGTCCTAGGGTTTGAACACAATTCTGCTACTCAGGTAGCATTGACAAACTCTACTAGCTGGGGACTAACACTTACATCACTAGATGATTAACCAATCTCCTCACTGACAAACCACATACTCTGAAAGTTGGCAAATCAACCTCTACCACTGCAGCTGTCACCACTGGTGTACCCCCAGGATCTGTTCTTAGCTCTATACTGTTTGGACTCTATTTTTCAACAGTCCAGGCTACAAAATATGACCTGTAGCATACATATTTGCTGATTCCTGCATAGTGGTTGCAATCATTGAGTTTACCAGTGATGTGATTATTGTACAAGAGGGGCTAATACACATAAATGATTGGTGCCAAAGCCACATGGTCTATTAATAAATGCAGAATGTGGCAGGATCTGTGCCTTATGCAAAGTAGAATTTCCTGGTAAATATATAATTGAAAACACCCCCCCATGCTGAAACCAGTGGTGCAAGATTTGGGAATACATGTAGATAGCAATCTGAACTTTGACCAAGTGTCCACAGTGGTATGGAAAAGCTGTCATGCACCTCAAAAGTAAGGCCATTGTATCCAGATATGAGGCAGATATAACAGCACTGTATTCAAACCTCATCTGAGCACTAATACAGTATAATGCTTCCTTTTGCATGTACCTCACCAGACACCTGCAGCAGCTGAACAGACCATGGGGGTTTCACACCAAGAAAATACATGTCCTACAAAAAATGTCATTACATACATGGATATGCTGAATACCCTGTTCCTGAAGTCTGTATTGGAAAGGATGTGGTGACATGCTTCTGGACTGCAGGACATCTCTGACCTGACCTGATGTGTATACTGCACATCTGCAGATCAGCAAAGTCTGTTGAGAGGAAGATAGTAAAGGCAATGTCCAACATGCTGCTGTAAAATGCTGTTTCTACTGTCAAGCAAATGCACAAGCACACATTCCCAGTTGACTGCAGTGAGAATAGAACCCCTATCTATCTAAGTACATAACCTACAAAAGTAGTATTTTACACAAGCATCATGGCACAAGCCTGACAACACTTTATAGGTTCATAGGTTCATAGGTTTATACTAGGCTATCTGCCCTAAGGCATTTATCAGCCTAGCCCAAAGTTTTGTGGCTTACGCCACCCCTTATGTTAAAAAATACTGTGCCCATTAGTTTGTTGTGCCTCTGTCCAGCAGTGACACAGAGATGATTCCCGGGGTAAACCTACGATCTCCCATCCACCGGTCACAATTTCTCTTGAACAGAGCCAGCGAGGTGCTCTGCCTCACATGGACCGGCATTTTATTCCACAGCATAGGGAGTCTCTGGGTGGCAAATCTATCCCTCCAGCATGTCCTATTTATATCTGTGCTAAGGTTTAAGTCACTTGCTCTAGTGGATCTGGTAGATTTGGATTTTTTGAGGTGGAGCATGGCGATTAATTCTGGGTTGGACATGGCCTTGTATGTCAGGCACAGGTCACCTCTGAGCAGACGGTATGCGACTGAATAGAGCTGGAGTTTCTTCAGTCTGGCAGCATATGACAGATTTTGGAGTCCCTTTATCCTTTTGGTGTGGAACTTTTGGGGTCTCTCCAATTGCTGCAGGTGTCGGGTGAGATACATCCCGAATGGGGCATTGTACTCGATCATTGGTCTGATAAGTGAAGAGTACAGGGGAACAATGACCTCACTTGATCTGGATGTGAATCCCTTCATGATCAGGTGGGCAATGTAGAAGGTCTTTCTAACCACTTTAGCAACGTGAGTGTCAAAAGAAAGGCCACTGTCAACCTGGGTCCCCAGGTCCCTGATAACCTCTTTTGTGCTTAGTGGATTGCCACCTATATGGTAGCTAGGGGTTACCTTGTTTTTCCCGAAGGGTATGACTACACATTTTTTGGCATTTAACTTCAGGCCATGGCTCTGGCACCAGCTATCAGTTTCGGTGAGACCCCTCTGAAGGATATCTGTGTCCGATGTACTTTCCACTATGGTGCCCAGTTTGCAGTCATCTGCAAACTTTGTCAGCCATAGTCCTCCTATGTCTGCCTGTACTTCTGAGAAGTAGATGCCGAACAACAGAGGGCCAAAGACTGAGCCCTGTGGGACACCACTAGGGACCGGCTTGGAGTCTGACATGGCGCCAGCAACTCTAACCCTGTGGGTTCTGTCCTTTAGCCTGTTTGCAACCCATCTTGTGACATATGGGTTTACATTTAAGCTGGTAAGTTTCTCTATAATACCCGAGTGGGGTATTGTGTCAACTTTGCAAGGTCAAGGTAGTCTGTATGGACTGCCTTTCCCTCATCAATGGCCTTGGTGACTGTTTTGAAGAAGTCGACCAAGTTCAAAAGGCATGATCTGCCCTTGACAAAGACAAACTGGGTCGGGTCCAATGTCTGCAAGTCCCCTATGTCTTTGTTTATGAGTTCCATTATGATCCTCTCCATAGCTTTGCAGACCAGGCTTGTTAAGCTTATGGGGCGGTAATTACCAGGGTCCGTAGAGGCACTGCCTTTGTGGAGTGGGACCACAGTTGCCGTACGCCACTCCTTGGGCACGTATCCTGGGGTAAGGCTAAGATTAAACAGCTGCCTTATGTGCGGGTTTAGTACCTCATTGAGTTCGTGTAGCACACAGCCGGGGACACCATCCAGTCCCATTGATGCTGTGTTTTTAGCTTTAGAGAGAGCAGCTTTCATCTGCGCATTTGAGATGTCTGGGAGGCTACACTCCGCTGGGATAGTTATCTCTCCTTTGGGGAGAGGGTGAAGTTTGCACTGAACCTGTCTGCCAGTATGTTGCCAATGTCTGTGGGTTCAGTGATTTTTGTATCATTTTGGACTAATTCTGAGCATATCTGGGAGTTTTCACCCAGGTTTCTAACATAGCTAAAGAAGGCCTTATGATTGTCTTTTGAATCTATGGCAATTTTTCTCTCAAAGTTGGCCTTGGATGATTTTATGAGTGCTCATATTTTTTTACTAATAATGATCAAGGGTGTCTTCTCTTTTATGGATTTTTCTCTATCATGTAACAGCTTTCTCCTCTTATTGTAAAGTTTGTTTATGGCTGGGGTCCACCAGAATGGACGTTTGCCCTTGGTGGAAAGAGTCTTGGTTTTATTAGGGATTGCCTGATCCATGCAGTCCTGGAGGTGTTCGTAGAAGGCATTTGTAAGGGCTTCCAGCTTGGGTTGTGGTTTCCACTGGCTCGGGGCCTTGAAGGATACCACACCAGTCTTGAGTAGTGTGAAGTTTGCTTTAGAGAAGTTCTTCACTGACTCACATACAGTGGGAGCCAGTTACAAAGGAGTGTGAGCTGTTGGAGGATATATCTGTCTCCCCAGCATGTTCTGTTTATGTCACAGGCTAGGCTGAGATCTCTAGACCAAGTTATTCTTGTCCCATTTGATTTGCAGATGTGCAGAATTTCCAGTAGGGTAGGGTAGGGCAGGGTCTGAGACTGTTCTGCATGGCATGCATAGGTCAACTCTCAACAACCTGCATGATACTGAGTACACTGACAGGTCTTTCAGTCTTGCCATGTATGTCATGTCTGGAGTCTCCCAGGCACAACCCTGTATTGTCTCCAGTTGCTGCACGTGTCTGGTGAGGTACAGACAGAAGGAAGCATTGTATGGTAGAGCACAGCACAGGTGTGACCACCCTGTTTTTGGATGTGAATTCAATATGTATGATGTGCGCAATGCAGAATGTGCATTTTACCACTATGGACACATAATGATGAAAGTGTAAATTGCTATCAACATGTGTTCCCAAGTCTCACAACACTGTGGTTGACCATAGACAGATGCTATGTATAACATAATTAGGCAAGAGTACTTAATTGCCAAAGGGGACACTGAGCCATTTTATATTTTAAGGTTCAGTCCTTGAGCTTGACACCTATCATTTGTGTGTCGTAGCCCCTACTGTAATATGTTATAATCATTGAGGGACTCTATATCAGTGCATCCAGTTACCAGTCATCTGAAAACTTGGTAAACCACAGGCCATTTGCCATTGCCTGCTCTTCAAGGAAGTAGTTTGCTAACAGTTGACAGCGCAGCACAAACGCTTGTGGGATTCTAATGATAACTGACTGGTTACCAGTGAAGGTGCAGTCCCCAACTTAGAGAGTATGTGTTATGTCACAGAGCCAGTTGTCTATCCCTGTACTACTGCATGGCTTAATTCCCACATGGGAGATCTTCATTATGACACATGAATGGAAGATAGTGTCAAAAGCCTTGGATAAGTCAACATAGGCTATATGTCCTGTTATCCCTCATCCAGGTCTGTGGGGTCAGTATCCAAGAAGTCCACAAGGTTCAATAAGCAATATCTACCCTTGACTAAAACAAAATGGGTAGAGTCAAGTGTGTTGAAGGTCACCTATGTCCCTGTGGATATGTTCCATGATGATTCCTTATGTTTTTTAGGCATATGGGTCAATAGTTGTAGTTCTGCATGTGACCAGATTGATTTGCATTTCATAACACACATCATTTGATATTACATTTTGTACCATGGTTGATATATGTGTGGAAAAAGTACTGAGACACCAGGGTTGCACTGCTTGTGGGGTTGGCAACAGATGGATGTATTGTAAAAATATGTGACATATCGTTAGACTGGGCCCTCAGTTTGTAATGTTTACACATGTAATTTCAAGTCATACAAAGGAAATAGAGAGTAAACAGCAGTAATACAGGATAATATAAACATTTCCATAGCATGGCAAGCAGCAGGTTTGAGTGAGGATTAGCAAAGTGCATACATATGTGAGATACATATGTTTGCATGTAGGTAAGCAGTGCACAAATGCGAGCAACACTGGTAAAGCCTGACAGTTAGTACTGAGTCTATAAAATATACCTGCTGTTAAACTCACTGTGGCAGCACATGTTAATGCATTGATGCATTCCTTTCTTGGCCCAGATGGTAATGAGTTCAAATACAGGTGTATCTAATACTTTAGAATACTTTATTACACAGTGATAATGTTGTTGTTGTATCTTTCAGCTTTTCCCGGTTAGGGGTCACCACAGCGGAACTCCAGTCCGCTAATGATTGGCAATAGATTTTTACGTACTGAGTTGCCAGCCCTGACGTACAACCTTCAACGAAGGTACGCCCACTCACACATGTCTCCACACAGAAGATGCTTTAGCTGAGAATCAAACAGGGCAATGTCTTACTGTGAGGTAACAACACTATTGCAGCACCACCACCGCAGTCATTACACAGTGATAATGTAATGACACAAATTGTTTATAATAGGTGTGTTGTTGCATTTTGCCACCGCTCACCATTGCTGCACATTGGTGTCCTATGTGCACCTCCTTGCAAACATGCAGCCCAAAAAGTGAAGGGATATATTGCTTTTTTTGCTACTTATTTGTGTTGTGTATGATTCTATTATATCACCAGACTGAAGGTGTTAAAATGGGGAGACAGGAAAGTGGTGAAATGGGGAGCAAGCAGGGGGAAGAACAAAGTCTGACAGTTCTGAGTCTCTGGAATACACCTGCTACTTAACAGACTCAGCATGTGTTAATGCAGTTAATGTAGCGATGCATTCCTTTTTGGGGCCAGATGGTACTGGGTTCAAATGCAGCTGGATGTAATGCTTTTAACTACTTTCACATTACCATTGTTGCACATTGGTACGTGATGCACACTATTGCACAATAATGCATTAAATAAAAGAAATGGAAAGATAGGACAGTGGTGAAATGGGGAGAAAGTAGGGGGAAGAATAAAGGAAAAGCAGGACAGGAATGTGCAGGAGGAAGGTAGGAAAGAACCATTGCTATCCATTTCTTTAACAGTGTAAAGTGAACATATCTGCAAAATATTAATTGAATTTGGACTGTCACCTCCAGAGGGGGGAGGGACCACAACACAATACACAATCATGTTGTATAGCTAGTTGAACTGACTCAAGTGTGTCAAGAAGACGTGTGCAAAATGGAGAGTTATGTATGGGACAATTTATTTATTTATTTTTTTGTGGGGCAGGCGCCCATTGTTTTTTTTTTTTGTTTTGTTTTGTTTTGTTTTGCTTTTTTAGAGAGAGAGAGAGAGAGAGGAATGTTGGGGAAGCAATGTAGGAATGTCTGGTTGAGGTAAGTTGGGTAGGTGAGAAAGCAATTGCTAACAGACAAAACAAGACAAAAGACAAGAACGGTGATGGTTGGGGGACATCATGATTGGGTTGAGGGTGGGGACATCCTATGGTCATCAAGCTGGGTGACAGTGAGATTCGCTTTCTCACTTACTGAACTGTCATCACTGTCACCTCACTCCACCGCTGGCTGGAGTGCCTGACATCTGCATCTTCTCTTCCTGATAGCATGTAAAATGAGGGAGAGCAGCCTTTCCAGCTGCTGCAGGCATGTAGCAACAGTATGGCATGCAACCCTACTCACCATCCATGTCAGTTCAGCACAAATGACAAAACCAACACCTCTGCCACTGCTCCCGGAGGGTACCACTGGACAAGCCTCCATAGCAGGACTTTCTGAAGGGGCAGGTAGTGCAGGGGCAGCAGAGACTGTGCTGCCAGGTTGGCTCCTAGACATGCTGACCAATGGTGCTGGAGCTGGTGGATAAAGGGAGCAGGAGGATCCTATGGAGCAGCCCTACCCTGCTGTGCTGTGGAACATTTAGTGATTTGGTACACATAGATGACATGGACACATTTTTTACAACAGATAATACAAATAAAAGATAGAAAATAAATAAATAAATAAATAAGAAAGAGAAGATAAGGGTTGGGGTGAGAGAAAAAAGGAGATAAGATTAGTACCTTTATATATGACATACAATGCATTGATACAATTAATTGACTCTATTATCTTAACTTTTACTTTTAAGAATACCAATTCCTAACAGATAACTTTTACTTTTAAGACTACCAGCTCTTAACAGATGCACACTATACTACAGATTTGATCAAGTACTCCTTGGTGTGCATATATTGCACATATCCATGTTCCAATTATAAAGATTACACTTTACAGCAGAACAGTTGTGCCACTTGTATAGAGGATTAATTTAATTTAAATATAAATTGTAGAAGTAACAGTATTTTATAGTTGGGAAGTGCAGCGCACAACCTCTGACTAAAGTGTAATATTGTACTCTTGGTTAGTGCTACAGAGTAATACATGCATACTTGCTTTTGCAGTTGAGATATGTATGCTCACTTTGATACAACTCTATAAAATACTAAAAAAACTACCTTTAACTTTTAATATTAGAATAACACTGCTGTTCTGTTGCATACATACCACATGCTTCCCTATCCTCAACAATCCAACCTCATGGGTTCAGACATTTACCTCACAATGACGTGCAGCTGTGGAAAAAAAAACAGAACAGAATACCATTATAAACGCCAATCTTGCCTATATTCAGCTTTTAAGTATTACATGTACTCTCCATAGTTGATACTTACCCAGGTGTGGGATGTCGACAATCCTAAATTCTCCAATCTAGTGGTTGAGGGTATCCCTCTTCCTCCTCCAGAGGTCATTGTAGTGATCTCTTCATTGTTCCCCAGTGCAGGGAATACCAACAGTTACAGCCCGGACTATGCTATCCCAAATTTCTGTCTTATACTGGGAGTCAGAACAGTCCCCTTGCAGAAGCCTAGCACTGTGGTTATTAACTTGGAGTCCAATAAAAATATTGGACTCCTGGACATCACATCTCTGTGCCCTAAACCTGACATCTTGGATACTGATGCTTTCCCACCAATTCCAGTCATTGCATTTACTGGGAGTGAGCACACTGTTTGAAACTGTTGCACTCCACTTATCATTGTGCAAACACAGTACTCAGCAGTGTGCACCTCCAAGCACCATGTTTGAGCAATGGTAAATTAAACATAACAATAGCAAGCAAAGCAAATTTAATTTTGTGGATGTACAGGCAGTTGTGTATGTGTGTTAGACAAATTTGAAGGCCATGGCAGTCCAGATAGCAGAAATATACTTAAAGGAATATAGTACACAATATATCCACAGTCATATATTTGAGAATAAATGTGATAATCATAGATAAATGAATACATAACTGACACAATACTAATGCCTCAGCCCTCATACATATAATTAAAATCAGCTACAACATGTCAAGTATTACAAGTGAAAGTGACTATAATAAGAAGTGGAACAGCAGTAAAAGTGTATGGAATATGCTGTATTTGGATGCAGGACCATGTGTATGACAGCCCTACGCTTACACATGTTGCAACAAAAAGAGTGAGAGAACACTTGTTTATGTTGCAGTTCATTGCTATGAACTGCAATGTCACAACAGTAAAACAAAGATTGCACACCCTGCACTAGAACCCAAGACCATTTGTACTCCAACCTTATACTTAACACCTGTTGCCGCAAGACTAGTTACATGACATTCCCTATTTTAATAATCATTCTTAAGGTCTGTCTGTTAACTGCCATGCAATGTCACTTAGCAGGTTTATGTGATGTCTAATAGTATTAATTGAATGCATCCAGTTTCTGTTTTTGACTGTCTGTGTCCTGTCTAGTCAGTTGTCCAGTTTTTGCTAAGTGACGCATTGTGCAAACAGTGCCACCCCCCCAAAAAAAAAGGAAAAAGGGGAGAAAAAGTTGAAATGAGGAAAAGCAATCTATGACATGCATACTAGAGAATGTTAGTTCACATGAGATATTTCTATATAGGTCTGGATAAGAACTCTCACCCCAATTCACCTAAATAACACAGGACAAGTGTCTTATCCCTCTTTGCCACACAAACAGTTTCACATCAAGGAACTTAAATCAGTATGCACACAACCAACTGCAACAGCATCTACACTTATATCAAACTGTTCAAGTGTTATTTGTACATGCATTAGCTTTGTATGTAGTGCTCCTAGTGATCACACAACCTGTCATGATTATTGCTTGCAAATATACAGCTCTGTCTTACATTTCTGTATTTGTTTGTCATTCTTCATTTATCTGAGCAGTAACCTGAGCCATGCAGTGTTCAAGCCATTCTATATCACTGGTCTTAAAATGTCTGAGGATATTAAGTGGAAATAATATCATATGCAGTTTCCAACAAGTGAAGGGCAGGTTGGGTGTTAAGGAACACAAACTATGACTTGTGTGGTGCTTACTTACATTTCCAACCTTACATATAACACTTTGTAGATCTAATCTGACATACCCTGTAGAAGTAAGGCAGCCTGCAGTGGTGGTGTGTTTTCCTTCTCCCATCCACTAATCATTCACAGTTGCAATCCAGTAAAAACAAATGCTGAGGGAGTGCCTACACTATGTTTACATCTCTTACATGGATCCATTTTTGGGGGATTCAGCAATTCTAATGAGTTCACACCTCATTTGTATCTTCACCATGCTAACAACCCTGAATCTACACTATATACAAAGGCAACTGTGTAGCTAGGCAAACTGATGGTGAGGACAGTTGTATATGTTTGGAATATTGCAAAAACACTTTTTTTTCAGGATATATCTGTACAGAGAAGTATTGAACTTCAGAAGGCATGGTTCCATTTTGTCACCTACATTCTGCATATGCTGGAATGTATTTAAAAAAAACTGAAGCAAAGGCCTTTACACTTTTATCTGTATGCATTAGTTGGAAGTGTACTGATGGCATGGGCATGTTTGTCAAGCCATTTCAGAGTTATACATGATTTCCAATACATGAAAATGGAATGCTGTGTAACAAATATGTACAAATGTTTCAGGGACAGGTCCTTTCATAGCAGTTTTAGCATTTCAAAGCTGGTTTGTTAGCTAAATGGGTCATTTGTCTGTTGTTTTTGGTGGGTGGAGCAAAGCTGAGTTACTGTTATGGCACAAATAAGAATGGACAGTCTTTTTTGGGGGAAAAAAGATGAGTGGCTGTCATAGCACAAACAAGGATGAACTGTTCTTTTTGGGGGGGCAATGGTGAGTTACTGTTATAGCACAAACAAGGAAGGACTGTTGTTTTGGGGGCAGCAAATCTGAGTTACTGTTATGGCACAAACAAGGCTATGTTCCTCTTGTTACTCTCCTTGTTTTGCATCTTGTGGGGTAATACTGACTGGCTACCTTTTCTGTTTCATCTGGAAACAGTTATTTTGTTGTTATGTAATACTTATGCGTATTATCCTTCTGTTGTCTTTTAGGACACCTATGAGTATGCTACACAGGTGCGTCAATACCCTCCCTTCACCGATGCCGAGAACTGAGTGACTGTGGATGGCATTAGGCAACATGATGCTTTTCTGCCTGAAAGGGATGGGGAAATATGGCATGTAGGATGTGAATATGGTGGCAGATAGTAGATGTTGTGAATGCCATGGGTGGCCTTGGCGGGACATACGAGCAGGTGCTCCACAGGGCCATTGACATGACCACATTTGCACAGAAGAGAGCAGCTGCAGTGGGCCATGACCAGATGGTTACCAGGGGAGGACCTGCTAGGGAACCATCACTAACTCCCACTGAAGAGTTCCTGGCTAATATAAGAGATCCAAACAGCTCCTAGAAGAGTGCAGTACAGCATGTCCAGGATGTTGAAGCAACAGTTTGCAAGACAGCAAGCACATCCCAGGAGGAGTTTCCAAGTAGGCTCTGGTATCTGAACAGCTGAATACTGATGTATAGTAAAACAATTGAAATCAATAAGTTAATTCTGTGTCATATATCTTTTTCTTTGGGGGGGGTTGAAGATTGTTACAGTTATAAGCTTAGGTTAGAGATGTTAGCTATGTTCTTGTTGAAATTATAGTTAATGGACATATACAGGGATTAATGTATTACTCCCTGTGTTACTGTTAATTATGATGATGTTGCCCTTACCTCTTGCTTAACTTCCTCCAGGACTGTCTGGACTACAGATGAGTATCTCATCTGCAGTTGGTGAGGCAAATATTTTATGTCAGTACTGCTGAGCAATTTAAAGAAATATTGTAGTGTGTGATGCTGATCTCAGGCCTGTTGTGTGTATTGCTGTAATGTCCATAATAGTGGCAGCACCGTTATCATATATTGCACCACAATAGTGTAGGTATTAATTTATTCCTGTGTTTCTTGCTTTTTATCACAAGTGATCATGACAGTGGGATTGTGGGCCCTGTATCACCTGATGTCAGTGTATCAGCAGAGTCTGATGATAATGGTGGCCAAACTGAGGCATAGTCAGTGAGTGCAGCGGTTGAATCTGACATGGAGGTTGACATACAGCCATCCCCTGTATTTCCATCAGGCACAGCCAGTAGGCTATGCCTACCCAATCTAGTGAGCCCACAGATATTGGACAGGTGGAGGGTTAAGACATTGATCAGAGAATTGTGGCTACTGTGGCTTCAGTGCCTATTGCATCTTGCCATAGCCAAAGTGTGGGTGAGCTGCCATGCAGGAGGATTGCTAGGGGTGCTCAGAGGGGGGCCTGCTGTCCCTCCTCCACCTGTTGCAAGTGTGTCTTCCTGTGCCACTGAACATATGTTTAGGGCCATCATAGAGGCAGAGGTATGTTCTCATTGGTGCTCCATACAAATGCTCAGGGTTGTGGATGTGGCACAGTTTGACATGAGTGACTGCTTCCACCATGTTGCCCATTCACTGAATCATATGAATGACACGTTGGAAAGAGGAGTGTCTGTGATGGACCAAGGCGTGTCTGTGATGGAATGTCTGCTGGGAGGGGAATGGCATTCTCATGGGTGTAGGTCAGCCACATCATCTGCTGTCAGCCAACATGGCCATGCCTGATCACACTCCAGTAGTGGCAGTACTTCCATTGCTCTGACAGTGAGTGTGCTGTCGACACCCAAACATGGGGTCGTGGTAATGGGCATCTGAGTGAAGAGCGCTCATCCAGCAGAAATCAGTCACATTCTGGTAGCAGCACTGCATCTGACTGTGGGGATGGACATGCCAGTGCAACTCCTTGTACAGCCAGTTCTCACTGTCAGTCATGACAATGATGAACTGCCACCTGTACCATGCACGGCTCACATCTGTTTGACATTCCAAGAAATAGAATCATCATAGAGCTTGCCCGTGTTCATGCAGACACTCACACACCAATTTCACCTGGAGGACCCCTACATACACACAACAGTTACTCATTTTGTCTCAATGGCCATTTTTGGTTTAACCACATGTCTGTCTGCCTTCTTCTCTTTCTTCAACACACTCGCCGACTTTTTCTGTCAGTCTAGGCTTCCTGCCCCCTCCCCCCATGCAACACCCTGTGCAAGTGATGATAACTGTGCCATATCACTGTTTTCTATCTTTTGGATTCAGGGATAAAACAGCATTATGTCTTATGTTCAGGATGCATAGCTAATGTAGTGATTAGTATATCTGAATTTGTGGTGGTGAACTGGTAATTGTACCTGTGAGGAAAGAAGGTACTGCCAGCAGAGCTAGCTGGAATTTTCTAAATAATTATATGTCATTTGTGAATATCACGCTGATTTATACAAGATACTTGAGTTACAAATGTATTAGAACTGCATGTCATACAAGATGCTGGTGTTACAAATGTATTAGAACTGTGTCATGTGTATACCAAACTGATTTGAACAGACATTTGTGTTGAAAAAGCATTTGTAAATTGCTTGTGTTTGAAATTTATCCACAGTGTGCCCTACTGCAGACAACGGAAATGTGCATGCACTCTTGTAACTGTTTCAATGTATATGTTTTAATAAAGGAAACTGGAAATCAGGAGGTTAACCTCAGTCCAGCAAACTTTAAAATATATCTTAAATTAAATCACTTTATAGGCTAAGCCATAAAGATGCTATCTCACATACTTCAATGCAGCTGGAGACACAAAGCCTGTACTAGGAAGCTTTCTGCATTGCCTTAAGGGTGAGCTAATTACTACTTCGGAAGCATGGAGGTATGAAATTCTTTCATGGCTTCCAGCATCTGCCACATTTCTGAGAAAAAGCCCTTGTGTGTGTATTTTTACAGGTAGGTGCTACGTCCTGCTAGCTTCCAGCAATGGGGGTATGCATTGGAACTAGAAGTCAGATGACAAGAAGTGATGTCATTCTGCAAGGTATCTCAGAAGTAATATTTTAGATAATATGTTAAGTCTCTTAGTGAGACAGAGCATTCTGTATTCTGTCTTGAGCCTGACAACAAGAAGGACCATTTACCACATCATCTGCCTTGTTCCATTAAGTAAATTATTAGAGAATAGTAATTCTCTTAGATTCAGTCAGGAATATAGTGAAGCTTAGTTTAGATATTGTTTTCTTTATTTGTCTGAGCCTGTCCTTCAATGTTATTTTAAATATTTACTGTGATTCTGAACTCTGAAGCCACTAGGAATATATACTTAGTATTTTCTTAGTCTTTTATTATTTATTATTAAATATATTTAAATCTTTCACTGTGGCTAGAACACAGAGTATTATTTATTATTAAATATATTTAAATATTTCACTGTGGCTGATCTTTGTAGATATATTTAAGTTTTGAGAGTTTTTACATATTTATTTGGTGACACTGTGTGGGCAACTCCTACCAGTTTTGCTTTTGGTCAAACTACCATTTGTATTAATAGTAATTCCACCCAGCATACTGGGTACCCTTGTAAGGGCCTTAAGGAAGCTGGTGAGGGGCTCTAGTGGCAGTGATAACTACATTATACCCTGGGAAAGAAGGGCAAAGCTAATAAATCTGTGCCAGCCTTTCCCAGGTGTGTGTGTGTGTGTGTGTGTGTGTGTGTGTGTGTGTGTGTGTGTGTGTGTGTGTGTGTGTGTGTGTGTGTGTGTGTGTGTGTGTGTGTTTGCAAATCAAATCACAAAGAGTATGTGTGTCAGCTACTAGGGCAAGGACACAATGCACTGTTTGGACAGAGAGAGTGTTGGCTTGGAACCCTTGCTAAAGACTCAAATCTATAGCTGTGCCAGTGATGAGTCTTATTTGGGATCTGGAGAAAGAGAGAGGAACCAGCCCCAGACTGGATGTGTTGCCTGTGTGCTCTTAATGGAAATTGTGCTTGATTGTGCTTGATGCAGAGAGCTGTATCTGTAGATACTGTGCGTGTACCAGTTATCCTCCCAGTGTTCATCCCCAACTGGTGCCAGTGATAAGGATTGAGGCTCCTTGATTACTGGCCTAGAGATGGAGGGTCATCACATATTGGTTGGCAGTGGTGAGACATCCACATCACATATTGGTTGGCAGTGGTGGAATGACCACATCACATATTGGTGAACAGTGGTGTGGATAGTGAACTTCTGTAGCCTGTAAGCAGTGGTCACTAAAGAAGGTGTTTTCACTCTCAATCAGCCATACTGTAGACATTTAGATTTTCATATCACAATAGTTTTATTTATTTTTTTTAGCTTAGTTAGTCAGGGAGAGTAGGCAAGGATGTCTGTGGAAGTTTATGGCAAGCTGACAAGACAGCCAGTTGGCTGAGATCTGGAAAGCCAGAGGACTAGTGCATGCCAACCTGGCTAAAGGGGAATTGATTGCAGCCTTAATCATAGCTGCATCACAGACCATCAACCAGGAAGACAGCTAGACTGGCCTTGGGGATGTACAGCTCTCAGAAAATGGACAGTTTAATTTTTCCTCATAGGACTTAAAAATCTGTCTGGAGTTAAAGAGACTTGAAATGGAGGCCAAACGTTTGGAACTAGAATCAGCTGAGAGACTGCAGTGTTTGGAGGCTGAAGAAAAGCAAAACAGATGGAACTAGAATCAGCAGAGTGAATGTGGTATTTGGAGGCTGAAGAAAATATAAACTGAGATGTCTGGAAGCCAAAGAAAATGAGAGGCAGCGACAACATGAAAATGAGATGCTGACTCTTTGCCAGGGTCTTGGAGGTAATGTGGAAGGGAATAACCGAACCCCAGAAGCAATAAAGGTCAATAAATTTCTTCTACAATTTACAGAGGGTGATAATTTTGTTAGTTTTATTCATATGTTTGAAAGGGTATGTAAACAGTATAATGTTGACCAAGGGCTCTGAGTGTGGTTCCCGACCCCCTTACTCCACGGTATAGCTGTATCTGCTGTTTCTAAATCACCTGATACTAACTTCTTAAATTATAATACAGTTAAAAATTATTTATTGGAATGCTTTAAGTTAACACCTGAAGCTTATAGAAAAAAAAGTTTTGTGAGCATAGATGCACAGCAGATAAAAGTGTGTGCGATTATATTGCTGAGTTAAGCACTTATTTTCAGAGGTGGGTGAATGTGTGTCAGGTCACCAATTCTGAAGGGATATTAGTCATATTGGTGAGGGGATAAGCCCTTAGCACTTTGCCTGAGGACATGAGAATCTGGTTGGCAGACAGAGAATGTAACACTGCAGATGAGTTGAAGGAAAAAAAGGAGGCCTGTACCTAGCAAGCAGGGCATCAGTGCACAGGAAAAGGATACCCAGTGCTACACATGGGTATAGGGGAACCCATGCTGGGCAGCCTAAGCCACCCAAACAAAATCTGCCAGTAACAGAGGAAGCCACTAGTTCAGGTACAAGGTCAGGATCAGGGGTTAAATGTTTTAAATATAACCAGTGGGGCCATGTATCATATAGATGTCCACTGAGGCAAGGCGGAGAAAAAAAGGTAGGGGAGACAGCAAGAGGGAATAACAAAATGCCTGTGGTAAGTTGTCTGGCATCAACAAGGGTACTCAATTGCTACAAGAGGTTATATCCTATCTAAGTAGATGGGAAATAGGCCACTGCTAAGACAGATATAGCCTCTGACCTAACCATTGTGAATCCTGTAATAGCTAAAGAGGAACACTACTTGTTTGGGCAGTCAACTCCAGTCAGAGCTTTAGGAGGGACCCCATTCCTAATACCTTTTTGCTAGGGTTCACCTTTACTGGGAGGGTGTAAAAGTAAGCAAGCAAGTAGATGTGTTTGAGGATATCCCTGCAAATGTCTTGATAGGGAATGATTTTGATAATGCAGTACCCTGTGTGTATGCAGTGACATGCACTCAGCCTTGGAGACAGGCATGTGGGTCTGGTAACCTGGTGGGACCCAGACAGACCACACACTTGAAGCCATGGCTGGTGAAATGGCTACTTCAGGGAAGGAGCTACCCTGTAGCAGTGAGACAGAGGGTGAGGCACAGCTGCTGCTGGGTACTGATGTTCCTTTGGACACAGTGATTGCAAGGGCAGAGGTGAGTAGTAGTACCCCGACTGTCAGTGAGGCACCGCTGTCAGAGGATACCAGACTTCCTGTGGAGGGGGAGCTGGAAAGGGTTACAAAGAGAGAGCTGAGACTGGCTCACCTCTCAGACCCTACATTACAAGGCTTGAGAGAGGTAGCTAGAGAGGCACCTGATTCACAAGGAAAAGGGGAATCTGCATACTGGAATGAAAGGCTACTGTATAAAGAATGGACCCCTGAGGGAGGGATAGAGGGTGAGAGAATACAGCAGTTAGTAGTGCCCAGAGCCTACCATCCGGCATTTCTAGCCATAGCACATGACATTCCCTTTGCAGGTCATATGGGCATAAAGCTTACCAAGAAACATATTATGCAGAACTTTTATTGGCCTAGGATTGCAAGGGATGTAACAGGGTACTGCAGGGCCTGTGTGCAGTGCCAAAATGTAGGGAAGGCAGAAACCAAGGTCAAAGTTCTTTTAATATCTTTGCCTGTGATTGAGGAGCTGTTTCAGAGGGTAGCTGTGGTTTCTGTGGGGCCAATGAGTACCCCAAGTTCCACAAGGATGAAGTATATCCTAGTCATAGTAGATTATGCTGCCAGATACCCTGAGGTGGTGGCTCTGTCCTCCTTCGAGCCAGAAATGGTAGCAAATGCTTTGTAGAGATTTTCAGCAGGGTAGGTTTCCCAAGAGAAATACTGACTAACAGAGGTGCCAATTTCATGTCAGACCTGCTGGCTTGTCTATGGAAGTACTGTGGGGGGAAGCACCTAAAGACCACCCCTACCATCACCAGACTAATGGTCTTGTGGAGACGTTAAACTCTACACTAAAGACCATGCTACATGCATTTGCAGACCAGGTTAAGAGACAGTGGAACAAATATTTGCCCCCATCTGTTGCTTGCTTACAGAGATGTTCCCCGAGAATCCACAGGTTTCTCACCATTTGAGTTGCTGTATGGGCATAGGGTGAGGGGACCTCTAGATTTGATTCACGATGAGTGGGAGGGTGAGTGTGAATCCCACAAGGAGTCTTTTGTGGCATATGTCCTTAACCTCAGGACAAAGCTCAGGGAACTCATGGTCTTGGCCCAGGAGAAACTGGCAGAAGCCAAACAGCAGAAAAAGGTCTGGTATGACAGGAATGCTCACACCAGTGAGTATGCTGTGGGGCAGCAGATTATGGTTCCCATTCCTGTCAGGCACAATAAACTGCAGGCAGCTTGGGAGGGACCTTTCAAAGTGGTAAGTAAGGTCAATGATGTTAACTACATGGTAGAACTGCTAGGCAAGAGGCAAGGGCACAAACTGAACCATGTTAACACCATGAAACCTTACCATAATAGGGTGGTCCTGGTGCTAAGTATTTAAAGTAGAACGCAGGAGGAGTCTGAAGGAGATCTATGGCTACAGCAAGCCAGCCACCAAAATCCCAAATTACTATGGTGGAGCCTAGGGTTACAGGCATATAATATGACAGTGCAGCACTGTACTTGGTTTAGCAATGCCAATGCAGCTGGGATCTCAAGACAGAGTATGGGGTAATGTATTCCCAGATAGGCTCATTCCTCTCAAGAAATTTTTCTCAAGGGGGTACTTGAAAAGCTAACTTGAGTCTTCGAAGGGGGGGTGACAAAAGGAGGTACTGCCAGCACAACTAGCTGGAATTTTGTCAATAATTATATGTTGTTTGTGAATATCAAACTGATTTATACAAGATGCATGTGTTACAAATGTATTATAACCATATGCCATGTGTATATCAAACTGATTTATATAGACATTTGTGTTGAATAGGTTATTTGTAAAGTGCTTGTGTTTGAAATGTATCCACAGTGTGCCCTACTGAACAGAAAGGAAATATGCATGCACTATTGTAAGTGTTTAAATGTATATGTTTTAACAGCGGAAACTAGAAATCAGGAGGTTAACCTCAGTCCAGCAAATTTTAAAATATATCTGAAATTAAATCACTTTATAGGCTAGGCCATAAATATGCTATCTCACAGGTTTCAATCCAAAAAGAGATATAAAGTTTGTGCTAGAAAGCTTTCTGCATTGTCTTTGGGATTAACTAATTACTAGTCTGGAAGCATGGAGGTATGAAATTGTTTTATGACTTCCAGCATCTGCCACAGATCTGAGCAAAAGCCCTTGTATGTGTATTTTTACAGGAAGGTGCTAAGTCCTGCCAGCTTCCAGCAATAGGGGTTTGCACTGGAACTAGAAGTCAGATGACCAGAAGTGATGTCATTCTGAAAGCTATCTCAGAAGTAATATTTTAGATATTTTGAGAAGTCTCTTAGTGAGACAGAGCATTCTGTATTCTGTCTTGGGCCTGACAACAGGAAGGACCATTCACCAGATCATCTGCCTTGCTCTATTAAATAAGTTATTAGGGAATAGTAATTCTCTTAGATTCAGTCAGGAATATAGTGAAGCTTAGTTTAGATATTGTTTTCTTTATTTGTCTGAGCCTTGTTCTCCAATGTTATTTTAAAAATTTCCTGTGATTCTGAACTCTGATATCACTGTGAATATATACTTATTATTTTCTTGTTCTTTTATTATTTATTATTAATTATATTTAAACCTTTCATTCTGGCTGGTCTTTGTAGAGCTATTGTTTTGTGAGTATTTGCATATCTATTTGGTGGCACTGTGTGGGCCAGTCCTATTAGTCTTGCTCTTGGTCAAACTACGATTCGTATTAATAGTAATTTCACCCAGTATATTGGGTATAATTGTAAGGGCCTTAAAGTAGCTGGTGAGGGGTTCTGGCAGCAGTGATTACTACCTTATAGTCTGGGCAATAGCTAGTAAACCTGTGACAGCCTTTCTCAGGTGTGTGTATATGTGTGGGTGCAAATTAAATTACAGAGTGTGTGTGTGTCAGCTACTTGGGCAGGGACACAAAGCACTGGTTGGACAGAGAGAGTGCTGAAGGACTTGGCTTGGAACCCTGGTTAAGGACTCAACTCTATAGCTGTGCCAAGGGGAGTCTTATTGGAGATCTGGAACAAAAGAGAGGAACCAGCCCCGGATGACTGTGCTCCCTGTGTGCTCTTAAGGGAAACTGTGCTTGATTGTGCTTGATGCAGAGAGATGCATTTGGAGATACTGTGTGCGTACCTGTTATCCTCCCAGTGAACATCCTCCACTGGTGCCAGTGGTGAGGATTGAAGCTCCTTGATTACTGGCCTAGAGGTGGGTGGTCGTCACATTACCTTTGACTTATATTTTCCTTGAAATGTTAGACAGTTGATAACATCAAAATTTCCCAGCTTTATATTTTCCTTGAAATGTTAGGCAGTTGATAACATCAACATTTCCCAGCTTTATAGTGAATGATTTTGTGAGGTTTGTGAAGCTAGAAACTGCAATGTGTATTATTACTTTCTAACTTCTATTATAATCATTTTCCAGTATATACATATGGTGCTAAACTGAGGGCATGTAGTGATCTTCAGTGCTTTTAAGAGGTATCACTGTGTGAATCTTGGATGCCTGTGGCCAACTACTTAGTAATGGTCACATATAAGTCAAATAAGTGTCTGCTGTCACATGTGAAGTTAAGTTCTGTGCAGATCTCCCACCTTTTACTAGCTAACCAGACCAAGTAATGAAATACAAGGATATGTCACACAGTGATATTATTAAACAATACACTCCAGGTTCAGGACGTAACCTTGTAAATGCAGCAGTTGACACAGTTTTAGTTCAGGGCTGACTCTGTCTTATGCAAGCAGTACACAGCTAATACATGGGGAGGTAAAGTTGTGTGTGAATTGCCTAACATCAATGTTACTATATATGTATTTGAGTAGGAGGAAGGCTTTAGGCCCCTAGGTGGAGAGTTGGCATGCTATGCACTGTCTCTTAGCCAATGCATGGGCATACTAATCACACCTACATCTGCCTGCACCTACAGCAGCTGGTGGTTTCCCTTGAGACTCCTCATCTACCTGTGGGTGTGGTGAACTTGACATTGGTGGTGGGATGTGCGCCCCTTCCCCTTGCTAATCCTGCTGAAGCTGTTTTCTCAGGATTATGTTGTAAAGCATGGCACATACTGTGAATATTTTTGTAGATGTCTGTTGATTGTACTGCAGGGATCCCCAGAAGTATCAAGGCACCAGAACCACGACTTCAGCAGCCCAAACACATGTTCATTGATATTTCTTGTTTGAGCATGTGCCTCATTATGGCATTCTTCCATGGGTGTGTGTGCATTTCTGATGGGTGTCATCAGCCACAGTTCCAGTGCATAGCCTGTATCCCCCAGTAAATGCCCCTTTGGGATATCCTCCCTAACAAACATCTGGTACAGTTGGGAGGTGTGTACCAGATATTTTAGTTGTGATAACTGCCAGGTTTGCCGGCACACATGTTCAAGATTAGTCCCTTGGCATTACACATGACTTGGCAGTTGATAGAGTGGTAGCCCTTTTTGTTAATGTAGAACCTACCCTGTTCCCCAGGTGGTGCCTTAATTTCTACATGTATAGAATCTATGGCACCCAATACTTCAGGGTAGTGTGCTACATAGTAGAACTCCTGCATATTTCTGGCCCTCTCCTCAGAACTATCGTGCAAATATATGTGGTCACTGGTATGTTAGAGCATAGCATTCAAGAATTGGTGGAGGATCCTGGATGCTGATGCCTGTGACAACCCCCATCATGTCCCCTGTTGGTCTCTGAAAGGTACCTGTAGCTAAGACTGCAAGGGCTATACATACCTTTGTCTCCACTGGAATGGATTTCCCTTGGTTGGCTCTGGCTCTGAGTTGAGGACAGCAGAGGTCACAGAGTACTTGTAGTATGTCCATGTCCACCCTGTAGCTACCCACAATATCTACATCATGTAGGTTGTGAAAAGTTAAATGGGGCCTGAAAACTCTTCTCCCTCTCAGCCTAGGCCTATTAGCAGCAGCAGCAATATTGGCTTCAACTTGTAGCACATACAGATGAATTAAAGCAGCAGCATCCCCCTAACATTATGTCCGTGCAAACTCCTTTCTGTGTCTGTATTCCAAAAGTTTTGGAATCCACAGCAAAAAACAGCACAGAGTCTACACGGATGCTTTATAGCTTGTTGAATAGCTAAACTTTGTTGCATTGGTTAATTAGCATGCAATTGAGCTGCTTATGCTGTAATTAGCATGCCATGGTGTTTACCTTGTTTGCACTGTGGTGTGTGTCTCTGCACAGCACTTACTGAATCTGAATTTCATTGCAACTGTGTCGCCATGGTATTTACAAAATCTTATGCAAAACAGTTTGACTCCTCATAGGGGTTGTTCTAGTGACATCCATGTAACCTCAGGTACTGAAATTAAATTATATTATACTGAAAAATTGAAAAATAACTGAGCAAACTGCATCCAAACAAGGCATATGGAGGAGACAGAATTAGTCATAATGACCTGATAATACTTCAGCAAGAACTTACAGTACCAATGCAAGTTGTTAAAACTTTTTCAGATGATATAAGAATCTGGTCTTGATAACTGTGCAAAGGTAGCCTTTAAAACAAGAAAACTGCAGCACCAAGACAACATCTGTTTGGGACAAGAATGTCATATAAAAGAACTTGAGCAAGAGGAAGTATGTAAATATTTGGGAATCGATGAAGGATCAACAATAAAACATGAACAAATGCGAATAAAACTTAGTAAGGAATATTTTGGAGGACGTATTAATCCTGAAAATAGCGTTCTCATCCAGGAACAAAATTCAAGCTATAAACCAATTTGCTCTTCCTGTCCTAACTTACAGATTTGGAGTTATTGACTGGCCCCAAAATGTTTTGGATAGATTAGGCAGAAAACAAGGAGGATGCTTCATGCTCACCAAATGATTTATAAAAATCAGTGCATAACAAGATTACATATTTCCTGTTCTGAAGAAGATATGAGCCTCCTTGAAATTATTTACATGTGCAGATCCGCAATCATAGGACTGCACACATATCTGCTGACCTCTCAAGACACAAACGTACTGAAAGTTTTGAAACATGAGGAGAATAAAATTAAGATGACTTCCCTGCTTAGTCTAGCAGAAACATATCGACGACAAGCAGGAATGGAAATCAAACCAGAAGTAGATAAAAACCAGGCAGCAACTGAATGTGCCAAAAAACAAAAGAAATAATATAAGGTGAAGGATCAGATGAGAAGGTAAGTAATGTGTAAAATGTATAAATATATGGTTAAGGAGAGGCAAATTCAAACCAAGAGATGAAAGGTTAATATTGGTGTCCCAAGATAGTGGGATATGTATGCACTGGTTTACAAAGTCCATTGAACATATGGGAGAAACAGACAAATGTAGGTTTTGTAAAACAGAATTGGAAACAGTTGCACACCTCATTGTTGGTTGTGACGTACTAATGGCAGAAGGATTGTATACTGAAAGGCATAATAATGTGGCAAGATTGTTGCACTGGGGATTGTGCAAACATTATGGTATTGAAGCGGCTGAAAACACTGTAAACATGAACCACAAAACATCATAGAAAATGAAGTCTATATCACATGGGATCACCCATTATCAGCAGTTCAAAAGATAGATGTGAGAAAACCAGATATAGTGGTCCAAGAAATGAAGGCAAAAGTAGCACTGATCATTGAAATCACCACACCCAGTGACTAGAGCGTCTTGTATACAGAGAGACACAAAGTCATAAAATATCGGGATTTGCAGGAAGAAACGAGAGCAATGTGAAGAAGGATACCCAGACAGTGCTAATAGTACTAGTAGTAGCAATGGGTCTTGTAAAAAAGAATCTACAATTGTATTTAGATATGTTACCAATACATGCAGCTCCATAAGAATTGTAGAAGAGGCATTACTGGGCACATTGCGAGTTCTGAGAAGAGCACTTCTGGCTGATATCAAAGATTGAAACATTACTAATTTCATGGACTTTAATCATACTATGACTTAGGACTGGGGTCCATTGCCGTCATGGTATTAAAACCCTAAAAGATCTTGAGAAACTAAAAAAGATTAAATAGGAATGAGAAGTGTACAAACTGGTTCTAGTGAAGGACTAATATAGCATCTGTATAAGATATAGTATGAGACTAATATAACATCTGTATAAGATGTATTATGATATGAATAAGATAAATGATGACTAATACAACATCTGTATAACATGTATTATGAGGGGCATGATAAAGGATTAGTGTACTTTATGAATAAGATACATGATAGGAGGCATGACAAAGGACTAATACAACATCTGTTTAATATAACATCTGTATAAGATGTAATGAATAATATACATTAATGAGCAAGTACTAATATAACATCTGTATCAAGAGCCTGGATACTCATGAGAACAACTGTTTTGGTATATTGGCAGCCTAGAACATGATGAGGGGGGCAGAACAAATGACTAATATAACATCTGTATAAGATGCATTATGAGGGGCATGGTAAAGGATTAGTGTACTATATAAAGAAAAAACATGATGAGGGGCATGATGAAGGACTAATACAACATCTGTATAAGATGTATTATGAGGGGCATGATAAAGGATTAGTGTACTATATGAATAAGATACATGATGAGGGGTGCATGACGAAGGATTAATATAACTTCTGTATAAGATGCATTATGAGGGGCACAATAAAGGATTAGTGTACTATATGAATACGATACACGATGAGGGGCATGATGAAGGACTAATATAACATCTGTATAAGATGTATTATGAGGGGCACGATAAAGAATTAGTGTACTATATGAATAATATACATAATGAGGGGGGCATGACGAAGGACTAATATAACATCTGTATAAGATGTATTATGAGGGGCATGATAAATGATTAGTGTACTATATGAATAAGATACATGATGGGAGGCATGACGAAGGACTAATATAACATCTGTATAATATTTATTATGAGGGGCATGATAAAGGATTAGTGTACAATATGAATAATATACATGATAAGGGGGGGCATGATGAAGGACTAATATAACATCTGTATAAGATTTATTATGAGGGGCATGATAAAGGATTAGTAATGTTTGAAATTGTTTTATTTGAACATTTTAATTGTTCGATGATCTAATATAGACCCGATTAGTGTCCTATATAAACAGGATACATGATGAGGGGGGTATGATGAAGGACTAATATAACATCTGTATAAGATGTATTATGAGGGGCATGATAAAGGATTAGTGTACTATATGAATAAGATACATGATGGGAGGCATGACGAAGGACTAATATAACATCTGTATAAGATGTATTATGAGGGACATGATAAAGGATTAGTGTACAATATGAATAATATACATGATGAGGGGGGTATGATGAAGGACTAATATAACATCTGTATAAGATGTATTATGAGGGGCATGATAAAGGATTAGAGTACAATATGAATAATATACATAATGAGGGGGCGTGACGAAGGACTAATATAACATCTGTATAAGATGTATTATGAGGGGCATGATAAATGATTAGTGTACTATATGAATAAGATATCTGATGAGGGGGGCATGACGAAGGACTAATATAACATCTGTATAAGATGTATTATGAGGGGCATGATAAAGGATTAGTGTACTATATGAATAATATACATGATGAGGGGGCATGACGAAGGACTAATATAACATCTGTATAAGATGTATTATGAGGGGCATGATAAAGGATTAGTGTACTATATGAATAAGATACATGATGGGAGGCATGACGAAGGACTAATATAACATCTGTATAAGATGTATTATGAGGGGCATGATAAAGGATTAGTGTACTATATGAATAAGATACATGATGGGGGCATGACGAAGGGCTAATATAAGATCTGTATAAGATGTATTATGAGGGGCATGATAAAGGATTAGTGTACTATATGAATAAGATACATGATGGGGGCATAACGAAGGGCTAATACAACATCTGTATAAGATGTATTATGAGGGGCACAATAAAGGATTAGTGTACAATATGAATAATATACATGATGGGGGGACTAATATAACATCTGCATAAGATGTATTATGAGGGGCATGATAAATGATTAGTGTACTATATGAATACGATACATGATGAGGGGGCATGACAAAGGACTAATATAACATCTGTATAAGATGCATTATGAGGGGCACGATAAAGGATTAGTGTACTATATGAATAATATACATGCATGACGAAGGACTAATATAAAATCTGTATAATATGTATTATGAGGGGCATGATAAAGGATTAGTGTACAATATGAATAATATACATGATGAGGGGGGCATGACAAAGGACTAATATAACATCTGTATAAGATGTATTATGAGGGGCATGATAAAGGATTAGTGTACAATATGAATAATATACATAATGATGGGGGCATGACGAAGGACTAATATAACATCTGTATAAGATGTATTATGAGGGACACGATAAAGGATTAGTGTACTATATGAATAATATACATGATGAGGGGTGCATGATGAAGGACTAATATAACATCTGTATAAGATGTATTATGAGGGGCATGATAAAGGATTAGTGTACAATATGAATAATATACATGATGGAGGGCATGACGAAGGACTAATATAACATCTGTATAAGATGTATTATGAGGGGCACAATAAAGGATTAGTGTACAATATGAATAATATACATAATGAGGGGGGCATGACGAAGGACTAATATAACATCTGTATAAGATGTATTATGAGGGGCATGATAAATGATTAGTGTACTATATGAATAAGATACATGATGGGAGGCATGACGAAGGACTAATATAACATCTGTATAAGATGTTTTATGAGGGACATGATAAAGGATTAGTGTACTATATGAATAAGATACATGATGGGGGCATGATGAAGGGCTAATTTAAGATCTGTATAAAATGTATTATGAGGGGCATGATAAAGGATTAGTTTACTATATGAGTAGGATGCATGATGGGGGGACTAATATAACATCTGCATAAGATGTATTATGAGGGGCACAATAAAGGATTAATGTACTATATGAATAAGATACATGATGAGGGGCATGATGAAGGACTAATATAACATCTGTATAAGATGTTTAATGAGGGGCATGATAAAGGATTAGTGTACTATATGAATAAGATACATGATGGGGGGGCATGACGAAGGACTAATATAACATCTGTATAAAATGTATTATGAGAGGCATGATAAAGGATGTGTACTATATGAATAAGATATATGATCAGGGGGCATGATGAAGGACTAATATAAGATCTGTATAAGATGTATTATGAGGGGCACAATAAAGGATTAGTGTACTATATGGATAAGATACATGATGAGGGGGACATGACAAAGGACTAATATAACATCTGTATAAGATGCATTATGAGGGGCACAATAAAGGATTAGTGTACTATATGAATATGATACATGATGAGGGGCATGACGAAGGACTAATATAACATCTGTATAAGATGTATTATGAGGGGCATGATAAAGGATTAGTGTACTATATGAATATGATACATGATGAGGGGGCATGACAAAGGACTAATATAACATCTGTATAAGATGTATTATGAGGGGCACCATAAAGGATTAGTGTACTATATGAATAAGATATATGATCAGGGGGCATGACAAAGAACTAATATAAGATCTGTATAAGATGTAGTATGTGGGGCATGATAAAGGATTAGTATAGTGCCTGTATAAGACCCACAGTGAGTAGTCAAGATGAAGATTTGTATAGTCTCTGTATAAGGTTCATGATGGGGTCAGGATAAATCCTAAGCCTTGCATAAAGTGAAACATGGTTTTAACAGGAGAAACTGTACTGGCCTGTTATCACCCTTTGCCCAAGATGGTAAAAAAGGAGGATTTTACTTACAGTATGGCAAGCACTGGCAATATATGCATGACTTCTTATACAGAAGAAATTAAAAATTATATTTCTGCTTGCTTTCTTACTTGACTGCAGATGTTCAGTGAGTGCTAATGTAAGTAAATAGTGCTCTGATTTATTATGCCATACCCAACTTTGTGTAGTTTTATTTAACTATCCTTGTTCTGTTTTTTTTTTAGATGATTAAGGTTTTGAACAAATTGCTTTCTAAAATGTATGAAGCCAATGCTTTGTCACATTGATTTCATGTAGTGCATTAATACATGTGAAACATATATTGCAAATTTGTATGCACTCTTAAAAGATTTTCTAGCTATGGTCTAAGATGAACTATTTCGCTAAAGTTGCTACTTGTAATTCAAAGAAGATTTGATTTTGCCGTTTAACTGTTTAATATGTAAGTAAAACAAAAAGAATGTTCTAAGACTAGAATTGCAGGGCTTGCTAAACCTGTTAAGATAAAAACATAGGGTGATGTATTAATCCAGTATGTTATGAGGTCTGGTTCTGAGCACAGTTTAAATTTTTATGTACTGAGAAAACTGAGGTAAAAATTGCCCTTGTTTCTTTTTATAATGAAGCATTATAGGAATGAGATATTTGCATCTTATCTTATTCTGGTTAAATATGCATTTTCACTTACCCTCAGTTTTGAAATATACATTGCTCTTTCAATGTGTAAGATTTGTTTATAATCCATATAGTTTAAGATATGTTCAACATCTATGTGATATTGGATTCAATTTAGTATTTAATTGTCTCAGTATCTGACACCGAATACAAACAGTTAACCAATCGTAATATTGTAAAGCAATTACGATTTATTTTGATTTGCCATAGTATACTATTTAAATATCACATGCAAAGGTGAATTTTCTTATAGGGGATGTGGAAAAGAACTGAGCATGAAAATGTTAAACCCTTTGCTGTTTACATTGCCCATTTGCATGTTCATTGTGAGACAAAAAAATGGGATGAACGATTTAGCCTTTTCTATGTAGATTCATTGCAAATAATTCTGGAATTCACTGCCCTGTATGTGCACTCCCAGAATTTATTGTGAATTTCATTTTGCAGTAGTGAAGTCTATAATTTATCAGACGAGACTATAGGAATAAGTTTATCTGCCATCAATTTTAGCACTCCGTGTGTGGATTCCTTTGTCCATACATAGCATTTCTAAAGTTTGATTTATTTATTTATTTATTTATTTATTACTGAAATAGTTTGATAAATGACATGATTGAGCTGGCCCTTGCAGTATTCATTCATGAGACCTACTTCAGGAATTAATTGCCAGAACTAAATTTCCTGTAAATTTTGCAGACATTAGGCATGATACTGGAAAATGCTGCATTAAAAGAAATGCATCATACCTAAAGAATGAATGCATACAACAGGAAATTGAAATATCTGTGATCATTGCAGTGCCATAGTAGCTCCTATTATGAGTCCTTGAAAATCAGAAGGTCAAAGCTTAGGCCAGATAAAAATAATCAGTCAAAGCTTCAACTTACAGAAAAAAATACAAAAACTTTTCTTGCAGTTCTGCACGAATAGGGGAATGTTGCCACACCCGCTTACTTAAATATACCAACTCCACAGTCACACAACCATACAGAAAAGTAAAAAAAAACACATACACCTCATTGACGGTGAGCAAATAGAACCACACTAACAGTGGTTTTCCATATAAGATAAAAATCAGTCAATTAAAACTGTCAAGTTGAAGTTGATGGCTCAGAGTTCATATAGTGGAGACTCACCCATAGGATCATAGGTTCATAGGTTCATACTAGGCTATCTGCCCAAGGGCATTTATAATCAGAGTTTTGCCTTTAGTTTGAAGGATACTATGCCCATTATTTTGCTGTGCCTCTGTCAAGTAATGACACTGAGGTAATCCCTGGGTATACCTGCAGACTTTTCCATTACTATTCAAAACGCTGATTGGTCAGCATGCACGTTGTAAATCCAAGTTATAGTACAAGAAACGAGTTTAACATAGCGAGACAGCTTTAAAAAAAGCAACGGAGAATCTCTGTTGCTTATTTTAAAGCTGTCTCGCTCTGTTAAAACCATTTAATATAGCAAAACAGTTTGTAAAAAGCAACGGAGATATTGCTTTCTCCGTTGCTTTTTTCAAAACTGTCTCGCTATGTTAAATGGGTTTAACATAGCGAGACAGCTTTAAAATAAGCAACGGAGATTCTCTGTTGCTTTTTTTAAAGCTGTCTCGCTATGTTAAACCCATTTAACATAGCGAAACAGTTTGTAAAAAGCAACGGAGATCTTGCTTTCTCCTTTGCTTTTGCCCACAGCTCTGATATCCTGCGTAGGCATACGCATGCGCAGTACATCAGAACTGCCGCAGAATCCCAGACAGCTGCGGAAGGGCAGCAAGGAGGCATTATACAATACCATTATTTAAAGTAATTATTTTTTTTCTTAAATAATGTCATTGTATAATAGCAATAACCAACTTCTGGGTGTGGGTAATGCTGGGTTTACCCACGGTTGGCTTTGTTTGGCCACTCGAGCTTTGCCCTCGTAACCAAACCACACCAACCGTGGGTAAATCCAGCATTACCTATACCCAGAAGTAGGTTATTGCTATAGTAGTAGTGGGTTAATTGTTATACTTAAGTTTCTAGTAGTACTTTTTAAGGAAGGCAGATGTCTAATAAAATGGTATCTTAAACTACCAGTTTTCAGACTTTTAAGTCTTTTTTTCTAGAATGACAGTAATAGTATACATGTAAAAATAGTTCACTGATGGCTTACACAATGCTGAAAAACAGTGCAATACTACAAGCCTTTATGTGTATACAGTTTGGACTAAGTTCCTGTGACTGGTGGTAAATTTAATATTTACAAGCAGTGACATCCCAAAATCAGACTGAAAATTCAAAATAGAGGTTTCTCAGTAAAACACTGAAGTTTATAACAAGGATACTCTGCCAAGAATCTTTGATTTCTGGTTCTCAGACTTTCTAAGAAATGTGTAGGAAATAAAGCCACAAGGCCACAAATGTAGGCAGTTATGAAAACAAGAACTTCTTTTATTCAGTGTGAACTGAAAATTAATGGACAGCCAAATTATAATTACAGCATGCTTGCCACAAAATCTTACTTCATAGATGCAGATTGTTTTGGGGTTCTTTTAAGCAAACATGGTACACCAGTGGCTATGGAATTTATCTTTGGCAGTGTTCCTGAACATAAAGCAGAATGAACATAAATAAATATCCTGCTTACACTGCCTTATTAAATTACACATGGTTCAGACATTGCCTAATGCGACATACACAGCTTATTTATTTGCCAAAAAGCATTGTCAGCACCAAACGATTCATCTAATACAAGCTCTTGCTCTGGGAAAGGAAACATTCATTAGTAGGATGTTTTACTTGTAATATATTTCTGTTACCAGGGAAATGGTAGGCTGCAGTATGCTCAAGATGCTTTGTTATTCCTTTGTAGTCTGATTTGTATTATGTTGTATGGAAACCACACCAGCAATGATTTCCCATTAAAAACAGCGATCTGTGAGTTCATCATCCGGGAGTTGAACTCAGTGAGTAGAGTACTCATGGAGCTAGGATTCAATGAATAGTCAGGAAGTTGTGCTGGCTTGTATGTTCAACTAATTGCTTTTGCTGCTGATGTCCAAGAATCTTGTTCTGTCCATGAAGTTAAATATTGCAAGTTGTGCTTTCATATTGCTAGATCTGCTTGACTAACAGTTGACAACATGACCATTACTATACAACAGAAGCCCTGCTGGAGTAAGTTCTAGTTATTCCTGACTGAGTTTCTTTCAAAGTACTGGAGGTTGCAAGCCATTTTTTGTCTTTTTTCGTTTTGTTTTGTTTTAAAACTGGCATAAGACACTCTTGTCAGATTGCACGGGAGCCTGGTTTACAAAATATAGACAATGTAACACAATTTTGGCTACAGATTATGCAAAAGCTGTTTGCATAGTGTTTTCAAAATGTTTGGTCTAAATCTTAAAAAATGAATTAAGCTAAAATGCTGACCAAGCGAAACCACAATGTTCTGCCTTTTGTTCCACTGCTGCTCAGCAATTATTGTGTTTAGTACTGGGGATGTCATAAAAACAGAAGTGACAGAGTACCTTTGAAAATAACAAAACAACAGAATAAATAGTGCTTATGGTATTTAAAAAACTGCCCCACAAAGAGTATAAAAATAGCAGCAAAAATGATTGAGGCCTTTCAAACTTGCATGCTCCTACCCACTTTTTCCCACTCACTTGTAGATAGGGATATGTTTCACGAACTTGGATGTGGATAAGGTACATGAAGTGGATGCCTTGTGCAACCAAAAGAGCAAAAAATGTACTAACATAGTTGCAAGAATAGCAGAGGACATGCAGACATCTATTTGGTAACTTAACTCTCCATACATTGTGTTTATAAAGTAGGAGGAAGACACATAAAGGCAGAATACAAAATAACCACTCCCTTCCAACTATCTTGATCTATTAAAATTAGTGACTCTCCACTTAGCTTGCTAAAGCTTAAATTACCTCCTCTTTCATATCTAATGGTTTAGTTCACACTGCAACTTTCAGGATATTAATCCATTTAATCCATCTTACCTTTAAAATCTGCAACATCTAGTCAAGATCATCAATTATTGGAGTCCAAATTCTTTCTTTCAGTACTCATCTTGGGAATAGTGCTTCTGTTTTGTTCCTGGTGAGAGAAGACACATGGGGGCATTATTTCCTGGAGACTGCTGATCACCAGAAAGCCTGATAACTGCTTCAGAGGTGCCAGCTTGAAATTTGTGCTTGTATTTTCCTGCTGGTGATAGAAGGAACAGTGTACATTGATTCCTGACTGTTTCTAATTGGGCAGTGAGTCTCTGTGTTGGACCTTCCCTAATGATCTGGTTCAGATTCAAGACAGATGCCAGCATCATCTGGACAAGACTGTTGATCACCAAAGAGCCTGTGGCCTGCTTCTCATCCTGGGATCGGTGCTACTGTTTTACTTCTGGTGAGAGAAGAAGCAAAGGAGCATTGTATCTCAGCAGCATGAATCTGTGGTGAGACCAGCATTAATAGTAGGCAGGCAGTAGCCCATCAGGCGAATCCCCTCTTTTCATCATTCTTGACAAAGTGAATTCTTTGTTTTCAGTAAGTACTTCTTGATTAGCTGCTGTCAAACTGAACTTCACAAAATATCCATAAATACTTCAATCACAAATCATCAAGATCTACCTTTTAGTTTCCCCTCAGTTTGGCAGTGCCCTCAATAAATGCAGACGCCTTGAGCTGACATTTGTGTTGTAAAATCACCCTGGAAATTTCACCAATACCTTATTGAACACAAGGCAAATAGTTTGTAATGAAAAGCACTGCCCCCCAAGTTGTAACTCAGATACTCCTGATATTACTTTATATTCTCACTGTAATTGTCTAATCAATAAAAAGGGCCTCTTGCCATGGATATGAACTTTCCCACTATCTCCGTTACCAGCTTGATAGGCATCCTGAGACAATGCAGAAATTGTCTCATGTTTATTGACAACCAGCTAATTCTCAAACAAAGTGATATGGTATGTGAGAGATGTATTTACACATTGTCACTGGAGTCAAAGCTCTCACATAAAAGCACTCCTAATGTCAATTAGGTTGCCAGTAGTACACACACTGCACCCATCACACACAGCTCAAAGCAAACACATAGACCCACATATGCTGAGGCACTTAAATGTAACCTTCTAACTCCCAAAGACCTCCTAGATGAAATAGACATAACAAATACCCTCAGCAGTCCTGAGTATACTCCTTCAAAACAGCACCCACATCAACAGATACAGCCAAATCTTGTGGAGCCTCTACTTCTAAGCTCATAAGGCAAGCCACCAAACAATCCAACATCCTGGATATTGGAAACTCCATTGTGAGACACATTTATGTCCCTCTCGCCAAGCTGAGAAAAGAGAAAGTTACAGTCATTTGTTGCTTATCAGGGGTCAGGATCCACCCCATTACACACACACTCAACTCATTAGACCACAAGTACCAGTATGACTCAGTCATAGACCATGTGGGTGTAAATGACCTGAGATGAGTCCCCCTAGACTATATGAAAAAAATACATCATGGGGCTCTTGGAATATGTATCTCAGGCTAATATGAGCTTAGCATTGAGCAGCATTTTACCTTCTCCAAGGATAATGTTTTAGTATGAACAGAAAATGACTGACTTTAATAATTGACTTAGATTCTGGTGACATTATAAGGTGGTGCAGTATTTGTCAGCATGGAAAGAGACAGTCAACAGACTATGCTTATTTGCCAGGGATGATCTGCACCTCTTACCTCTAGGCTTTTGAATATTAGCTAAAACACTGTCCTCCCCATAGTACCTTTTTTAGGGAATGCCAAACTAAAAGTACTTCTGACATAGCAAATAAAAACCAATACAATCTAAAGGTGTTACTGCTCAGTGCTATGAATCTAAATAAGAAGCTCCACTGCCTACAAACTCCCCTTACCCTAGAGAATGCTGACATCTGTGCAGTCACCGAGATAATGGTTTAACATCAAGGAGAGCACACCAGCAGTACAAGGCTGTAATGTCTTCCACACATTTAGACCACGCACTACACAGTCAGGGACTAATGATGAAGGTATCATGATTTATATAAAAAATAAATATACCTCAATGCTGGTCAAACAGGACAGTGTACTTGAGCTTCCCTATATTCAAATTAGCATAGGCAAAATCCCATACCACTTCCTTGCAAGCTATAGGTTCCACTCTATGACCCAGGAAGCATATAACATGTATTTAAACTTATTGGAAACACTCACCATACAACCCGATGCCATATGCATGGGTGACGTTAATTACCCCACTATTAACTGGGAATCATATATGACACCAAACATGCTGTCACAGAGATTCCTGAAGTTTGTAAATACAAACTGCCTAGACCAGATTGTCAGTATGCTGAGCAGGGGTGCAAACATACTGGATCTGGTCTGCACTAATGTGGGAGAGTATTATATATCCCCTAGTATAGTATCTTCTCTGGTAAGATCATACTACAAAATGTTCTCCTTTGAAGTAAAAATAAAACCCAGAATCCCAGCTATCCCTGGAATGTTTAGGAACTACTCTAAGGCTAACCTCCTACTATTAAGTAATAACCTGGCAAAATTTCAAGCTCATATAAATGCTGAGAACACTACTGCCTATGCAGAACTGTTCACAGAAATCCTGTACATGCATGTTAATAGCTGCATAGAGGCAACTGTACCCACAAGAAAGAAGTACAGTATTGAATCATAAAATGAGATACCATGGTGGAATCATAACATCAATAGGCTGCATAATAGAAGGAAGAAAATCATGGCAAAAATTATGAGGCTTGTAGGATAAAACATTCTCGTCAAACTAAACAAATAAGTCAGAGGACAAATAAAGTTCACCAAAGCCAAATTTGATGTAAATTTTGCCTCCCAGACATAGGACAACCACAAGGCATTCTTTAGCTATGTCCACAACCTCAAAAGCAATATACAATTGTGTTAATGGAGCCACCTATACTGAGCCAGAAGATATAGTAAACCTATTAGTTGACAAATTCAGCTATAACTTTACCCCTTTCTTCCCCTCAACCTCCCCTCAGGAAATACCATCAAATATAACTCCCCCTATTATCACTAGGGAACAGATGCTCTCTCTAAGGCCAAGAACACTGCATGAATGGGCCCAGTTAATATCCTAGGATGTCTTCTAAATAGCATGAAACATGACCTATCAGGCCCTCTGGAATTGCTATTTAACTGTAGCCTCCAAACAGGCTTTGTGCCTCATGAATGGAGTACAGCAACAGGAAAGTCATCCCTCTGCACAAAGATGGGTCATCTGCAGACCCTGGAAAATATAGTCCCATAAGTCTCACTAGTCTCATATGCAAATCCATGGACAGAATTATCATTGAACTGATCAATAATGATATAGGAAACATCCAAACAGGACCCAACCCAATTTGGTTTCATCAAGAGCAGGTCATGCCTACTCAACCTGGTAGACTTCTTCGAGAAAGCCACCATAGTAATAGATGAGGACAAAATTATTCACACTGCCTACCTTGACCTGGTCAAGGCATTTGATACAGCCTCCCTCTCAGGCATCATTGACAAACTCAAGAGGTTAAGTATAAACCCTTATGTTACCCATTGGATCACCAGGTGACTCGCAGATATGACTGAGGAGGTTATAATTTGATAGTCAACCTCCAGAAAGAGGCCAGACACAAGCAGAGTCCTCAGGGACTGGTCCTGGGACCATTGTTTTTTGGCATTTACTTCTCTGAAGTCAAGACCATTGTCAAGAGCCCTAGGCTGACAAAATTTGTAGATGATTGCAAATTAAGAGCAGTCATAGAATCCCCTACTGAGATAAATGTTCTCCAGGAACAAATGACACAGACTAATAACTTGTATCAGAGTCATGGACTAAAACTAAATGCCAAGAAATGCATAGTAGTATCCTTTGGGAAGTCATCCACCCCTGGTAATCATTATACTGGCAACATACCCTAAGAGTTGACCCAGTAGTCAGGGCCTTGGGGAAACACATAGACACTAATATAAACTTTGACCATCATTTGTCTAACCTAGTGTGGAAACCATTCTATGTTGTAAAACTTATAAACAAAGGTATGGCATCTTGGTCCACGAAGGTCACTGTTCCACCATATTCAGCAATCATCAGACCTAGCATTGAGTACCATACCCTCTTTGATATATACCTAACTAGGACATCCAATAACCGGAACATCCACAGAGTTTCCTCATTAAGAGAATTCAGGGCATAAGTAATATGTCCTATGCAGACCGTCTCAAAACCCTATCCTTGTATTCAGTCTCCTACAGGTTGTTGAGGGGAGATCTATGCCTGTCATACAAGGCATTGTCAGACATCCATCTTGATGGACTTCCTGCATATCTGCAAAGCATTCAGCACCAGAATTAGCCATTCTAAAGACTTCAGCCTTGCCTGTGATATAAATAGGACCTGTTGGAGAGACAAGTATTATCTCAGAGACTACGCTTTCTCTAGAACAGGCTCCCTGTCCATGTAAATCAGAGTTCCTCTCTGACCCAATTCAAGTGTAACTTGAACAATTTGATGTGGAGCAGGAAATTCATCCCTTGTTTGGCACCTATGTCTCTAATGGACACTGGCAGCCTGTTAGTGGTTCACTTCCTAGGCCTCTGCTTACACTTATCAAGGGTTCCAGAACTTATCAGTGATTTGGGATTCATGGCTAGGCCCTTGTGATTATTAGCCTTGTACACACCTATGAATGTATAAAAGATGTAGCGCAGTTTAACGAGGATGTGTCATACTTGCCTAACCATATCTGTATCAGCTAATAAAGTTCTGATGTGAAGGAAACAGAAAAAAAACTAAGAAATGTGCTCAAATTCATTGATTATAGCCAATATGATCACTGTTGCAACTATGCAAGACCAACCAGAAGCAGTTCCAATGAGTGAGAAATCACAACAGTGCTCATTTCTGCACAGTTGTTACAGACAGCTCTGGCAGAAGGGAACAAACTAACCAGTATATGGCAGGGATGCAAGTATCCTGGAGCTGCTGAGACATGTGCCATGAAGTACATGGCACATATTTATGAATGGGTTGTCCCATTAAAAACCTATATTAGCAAAGCAGTAAGCATCCCCTTTCTCAGAAGCCAACAGGTGATAACAACATCTCTCAAGTACCAGTCTGTAGGATCCTCCAGTATATTTTTGCATACCTGACACAGCAGGCAGCTGAATGTGTATACATGCATGCAATAAAGGTCAATAGATCATCATTCATGCATTGGTTGTACACTGAGACTGAAATGACAGACATAACTGGTGCTGGTGCAAAAGGTTTCAACCATATCATCATCTGCACAGCCAGCACCAATGGCACACATGCCTATGTGAATTTCTTTGGATGCAACTCAATGATCATGCATCCTATACAAATATGAGCAACCAGTCTGTGCATCCTGCAGTGCGATGACAAAGGATTTGAATCTCCTTGGATACAACTCAGGGAACCTGTATACTATACACTATACAAATATGAGATGTTTGAGAAAACCCCCAATGGAAATCAAAATAGGCATCTGTGGCATGGCTCTGCACTATATCATGCTTTAAATTCAGCTGCATTACAAATGGAGGGACAGAAAGACAGAGAGAGATAGTAACAATGCACACTTTCTTTGGCCTTACTTACAGAACCAGTCAAGTATGCCCATCACAGAAAGTGAAGAAGTTCACAAAAAGGTTACACAGTAGGTTCCCCCAATATTTCACCGAACATGTGTTTGCTTACTGTAAGGTGAAGTTCAGGTACAGGTGCAAATCTGGAGATCTTCAGTGCAGTCCTGTAAAAGTGTACAAATGCAGTCTGAATCCTGCATAACCTCACCCAGCATTCCTTGAGAGCATCACACTGCATACCCTTGCCACAGTATCAGCACTGTCAGCAATGCAAATGCATGGAGATATATGGAAATGCCAAATGCACTCATTGACACCAGGCCAACAGGACAGTTACAGCATCAGGCATATGCCCAGCACATATGCATAACTCTCCCTGAGTACAACATGGACATGGGTCCACAACAGTAGAGAGAAGGCAAGCTCTGGATCAGAACATGTAGGTGATTACAGCATCTATAGCACATAACCAAGTTGATGGAAAACAGTGGAAGGTGGCTACTTTGTCCAAATATGACAGACAATGTAGATTATGTCTGTGAACCCCTACTGTAGCCTGTTCATGATCCAGCAATTAGTATGATACTGCCTGTGGCTGGTGTTATGGTGCAGTGATCTGCATGGCCTCACATCTGTAGCCCTCCATTACTTGTTAGTGAATGTGACGGTCATGCAGGATGCTGTTCAAATGATGTCAGTGTGCTATTAAAATCACTACAGGACCAAGGAGATGGCATGTCATACAAGAAGTAACTGTGGTAGTAGATTGTCTGACATGGGAAAGTGCAGAATGTCACTAAGCCATGAGATACAGAAGTATGTGCAGTGTGTTGTAGAGTGTATAACAGCAATAACAAAGGTGAAAAATAAGTTGTTGTGTCTTTCTGCTTTTCCCGGTTAGGGGTCACCGCAGCGGAACTCCAGTCCGCTAATGATTGGCAGTAGATTTTTACGTGCCCTGACACACAATCTTCAACGGGCTCACGCATGTCTCCACACAGAAGACGCTCTAGCTGAGACTCGAACAGGACAACGTCTTACTGTGAGGCGACAACGCTACCGCAGCACCACCACCGCAGTAGATAAGTATAATGGCAGGGCTTGCAGATTACAATAAATAACCCTTGATTGTATAATGTATATAGTGAAAGTGATTGCTTACAGCATGAGCTCATGTGGTCAGGAAGATGCTACCAAAAAATACAATCTTGCCTCAGTGGTAGACAGAATTCATTGTATTCATAAACATTGTGTACATTCCCATGACTGGAAAGTCAAATCATAATAATAAATTGCTCAACTATTCTGCCATGTACATGTTCAGCAGTCTAACAAGGAATCTTCCTTTTTGAGACTCCTACTTTCTGTGTAGGGATACTGCTTACTGGACTGTGACTACAAAGTGTTATTTTTTTTTTTCTTGAAGAGACATTGGACTCATGGAAGTTGAAAAGCTCTCCTCAAATAAATACCAAAGCGAGCACTGGACTCCATTTTGCATCAAGGAAAGAACATTTAAACTGCTGTACTTATCTTACCATTTAAATCAGTTTATTTGTGGTTCCTGTTTTGTGTTTGCTGTGAATCTAAAGTTAAAGTTATTAACTAAAGGCATTATTATAGTCTGCAGTGCTGTATGTGCTACAGGGCTTTTCAAATGGTTTCTATGCTGTGCCTAGCTAGTTAAAGCAGTTGTGAGTAGTATCTCATGTTTCTACATTTTACTATCTCACCTCTGCATCTGAAGTTACAGCTATAAATTGATTTGGGTTTTACAGTATCCATTGCTATTTTTCTGAGCTCTAAGGTAGATTATTAGGGTCTATATTAGATAAACAAAAGTGTATCTAAACGAACGCTGTAATCATCGAAAATCCAGGATCTTGATATGGTTTTTGTGAGATTGCAGTACAGTGAAGATCAAAATATTTGCCCTTTCCTCACTGTAGTGTGATCTTGGAGTTGGAATATATATTTAGCAGGGGGTGTGGGTGGCACAGCCCCCCACAATTGTGAGTTCGAGTTCCGGGATTTTCGATGATTGCAGCGTTCATTTAGATAAACTTTCATTTATCTAATATAGACCCGATTATTAACATTGCGTATCTAATTTTGTGTTTTAGTCACTTTCAAACATAAAGCAAAAAGTCAGCTTTAGACAACTGTGTGAGTTGTAACTAGAGCTTGTGGTAATTAAACCCAGTGGAGTGAGAAATTGCAGCAGTTCTGGAAAAATAAGCACTACTAGCTAGAGCTATAAGCTACTTCCAGCTTCTTAGTATTTTATATTACATGAGTAGTCAGCCATCTTTGTCTTTGGACTCTTGGAAGCTTAGAAACTGAAAAACTGTCCTCAAGCTAATACCAAAGAAAACATTTGGACTTCATTTTGCATCCATAGAAGTGCATTTAAACTCCTGCACTTATCTTACCACCCACCCTTTCCTTGTTGTGCTTTTAAACTTGGAGGCTTTTGAGCTGTCCACCCCTATTGCATGTTTGGCTTTGTAAGCTCCTCCCAGCCTCATCTCCTGAATGCCTGGCCCTGGAAGTTCCTCTCAGTCACATCTCCTCTGCTAATCTTACCGGGCACTGACAGATGAAACTGAGAAGGCTCTTTCCTTAAACTGTTGAAGCATGGATTTAAATCACCTTAAAGCATGTTTCCCTCATTGCTGGCTTGTCTGCTTTAAAATCACCTGGTAATTACGTGTATCTAGTTGTTTGATTTGTTTCTGGTACTTTTTCACTTTTGGCTAACTAAAGTGAGTTTTTACATTAAAAAGACTGGAACTGCAATTCTAGAGACAGTAGAAAGGTAGCCTGGTCTGTCCAAGCTAGGTAACACACAGGAAGGCTTAAATTGAGATCATTTCAGTGGACAGAGGGCTTTTTAGTTGGTTTAGTCACTTTTTTGTTAAGTCTATAAATTCTGAGTGTTTGCACAGCTGCTCAATTCCATAGAGCTCAAATAACTGGCATCTCAGCTGTGTTCTCAGAGTGTTTGGCTTGCATCCGGTGCCTCTCTGGTTAAGATAAGCACTTTAAGTTTAAATATTGACCTTTTATAAATGATTTCTAAAGATCACTGCTGTATTTTCAAATTTATTGCATTTTTTTCTGCATTTCAGCACTGTAAGTGCATTTTCTTTACCTTGGTCTAGCTTCTACTAGAGTCCTTTGAAATTGCCTTAAAGTATGTATTGCTCATTGCTGGCTTATCTGCCTTAGAATAACCTTATAGTAAATTGTTGTAGCTAATTGTTTGATTTGTTTCTGGTACCTTTTCACTTTTGGCTAACTAAAATGTGTATTTACATTAAGAAGAATAGGACTGCAATTCTACTGGCAGTAGAAAGGTTGCCTGATCTCTTTCAGTTAGGAAACATGCGGGGATGCTTAAATTCAGATAATTTAATTGTCCAGAAGGCTTTTTAATTGGTTTAGCCACTTTTCTTTGACTCTGTAGATTTTTTTTTGTTAGTTATACAGTGGAGTTTAGCAGTGCCTTGTATAGATGCAGGTATTACGAAACTAAATTTAACCTATAATATTTCCCCTGTAACTTTCCCCAGTACTCAGTTGTACAAAGAAGAACTGGTTTACATGCTAAAGAGCACTGCTGCATAAATTCTGTCATACTGTAATACATAGTCATACTGTGGCTTCTGCCATCACAGCACCCATATTAGCCTGCCATAAACAACTGCTGCACCATCCCTATGTAATTCACCTAAAGAAGACCTGAATTAATGAATGGGCACTTCCCTATTTCCCTGCTACCAGCTTGGTAAATATGGGCATCCTGCGACAATGCAGGAAGTGTCTCATGTTCACTGACAACCAACTAATACTTAATGAAATGGATACAGCATGTGAGAGAGAGAGATAATTACACAATGTCACTGGAGGCAAGTTTCTCATAAAAAAACACTCAAAATAACAATCAGATTGTCAGTAATGTAAGCATTATACCCACCACACATAGTACTGACCCAACACATAGATCAAGTTATGCTAAGATACTTAAAAACAACCTTCCTAAACTCCAAATACCTCCTGGACATTTGTCCTACAAAATGAATCCTCAGCAACCCCAGAAGCACTCCACCAAAACAAAACCCCATATGACATATACTGCCACACCCACTGGATCCTCAACTATAAAGTCTATAAAGCAAGCCAACACACTATCCAATATTTTAATATAACAGACTCCATTGTGAGATATATGCATATGTCCCACTCAGCAGCCTGAATAAGGAGAAAATCACAGTCAGTTGTCTATCATGGGCCAGAATCTGTCAAATCACCCATACACACAAGTTATTAGACCACAAATACCAGTATGACTCAGTCATAGTCCATGTGCATGTACACAACCTGAGATCTATCTGGACTACATGAAGACAGACATTATGGAACTCTCGAACTATTTGCTCCAGGCTGGTATGTAACTAGCATTGAGCAGCATTCTACCTTCCCCAAGGATGATGGCACCATATGAACAAAAAATTATTGACTTCAATAATTGGCTTAGTTTCTGATGTTATTCCAAGGGAGTACAATATTTGTCAGCACAAGAAGATATAATCAACAGCTCACACTGCTTTGCCAATGATGGCTTACTCATCTCCCCTCTAGGTTTTTGAATATCATCTTAAGTATTGCCCTTTCCCATAGTGTCTTTTTTAGGAAATGCTAAATGACAAACTTTCTGACATAGCAAAACCAACCCAAGGGAATCTAAAGGTGTTACTGCTTGATACTAGGAGCCTAAACAAGAAACTTCACTCTATCCTGGCTCTCCTCTCCTCACCCTGGAGAATGTGAACGTCTATGCGGCAACTTTAACATTGTTCAAACCAGAGGAGAGCACCCCAACAGTACAGGGCTACAATGCCTTCCACACATATAGGCCAGCTACTGCATAGGCAGGAACCAAAGTTAGACATAGCTCAATCTCTATCAACAACAAACTCACATCAAAACTAGTCAAACAGGATGGCATGCTTGAGCTTCTCTGTATCCAGGTTTCTATAGGCAAAATGCCATATCATAGCCTTACAAGCTATTTGTCGCCTTCTATGACCCAATAAACCCATAACTTGTACTTGGACTTACTGGAGGCTTTCATAATACAACCCAATATCATATTCATGGATGACTTCAACTACCCCGCTATAAACTGTGATACTTATATGACCCAAAACTTACAGGCTCAGAGATTCATGGGCTTTGTAAAAGCAAACACCTTAATAACCTCACTAGGGATGCAAACATACTCAGTCAGGTACTCACAAACATGGGATAACACTGTAACCTCCCCCGAGTGCAATGTCCTCTGGTAAAGCCAGACTATAATTTGTGTTCTTCTTAATAAAAATCAGTTGCGTGAGCTCACCTAACACCATAACATTAATGAACTATCCTAAGGCAAATGTCCTACTACTAAATGATAACCTGTCAAAATTTCACCCCCCCCCAAATCCTGGAAAAACAGCTCCCTATGTGGAATTGTGCACAGAAAGCTTCTACAATCATGTCAATAACTGCATAGATAGTTGTGCCTACTAGAAATGAACCCAGAACTAATTAAAAAAAACAGGGTGCTCTGGTAGATTCCAAACATAAAAAAGGCTGTACAACAAATGAACAAAGGTCATGGCCAAGATTAGGGAGTACTGTGACTAGCATGATAAAAACACTCTCACTGGAGTCACTGTTTAACCCTAATCTACAACTAAGCTTTTTGTTACATGAATGGAAAACTGCAGTGGTCATCTCCCTGCACAATGGATCTCTGGAACCAAAGACCCATAAGTCAGACTAGTCACATATGCAAAACCATGGAAATAATTAACATGCAAATGATTAATAATGACATAAAAAACCTTCAAACTCATTTTTTTACAAAATACATGCACATGCTTCTCACAGTGAGTGACAGGGTCTTCAGTTTCAAGGGTAGGATTTATTTAATAATTGTTGCAGTTAGTCTTCCATTGCACTCCCTTAATCCTTTGTACTCTGGTCCTTAATTTAGGGGATACACACAATATTCTATAATTCACACATTTCTTAATTGCAGAAGATTGTGTGTACTTTATGTTCCTTACATAATTCATATATAAAGTCTTATAGATATGCAGGAGAGTATACATACATTCAAAAGAGAATGACAGGCTTTTATGAATTGCATAAGGACTGATACTACGATCTTTATATCATTTTATAACATAGCAGCCTTACACAATTAAGCACCATGTTTATGAATGCTGTCCAGTGTATGTTAAGTGCAGGGGCAGAGGAAGACAGCCTATGTAAAAAAAGAAATATTAAACTTATGGACAACATCATCAGAACGGCATTAGTAAAGAGGCCACCAGTAAAAAATTGTTGAATGCAGGATATATTTTTACAGTTGTGGGAAGGACATGATGTGGTCAGGGAGAGGAGTAGAGATACATTTCTGTGCACAGATGAGTACCTAAACTATATATACATGTGGCCTTCAAGGAAAAGTGTGACTGCATTTTTTTTTTTAATCAAGGCACATTGTTGTTAGAGTAAACGCTCTCTGAAAGTTTGCTCCAGGAGCTGTCAACCTGTTTAAGAGAGTGTATCATCATGGTTGATTGATAATCCTTCTTTTCCTTATAAAATGGGCCTACTACAGTGCAAGTTTCAACAGGGAGTACTGGCATAAGAAAGGAAGAGGAGTGGTAAGATTTGGGAGGCAGTGAATAGCAAAGTGCAGCATAGGGGAGTTAACTTCATCTGTGAAGATTCCCATTGAAGTTCTTTGAAAAGGTTGCAGTGATGTATCCTGAGTTGAGCCAGAAGATAGAATCTGGCACATTGCATATTTTTCATTTCTGTTTTCTTGAGAGTACTACGAAATATAAGGAAAATACTCCTGTTGGAGAGTTTGAGAAACAGTAGGGGAATAAAAAGTCACTGCCTTGTATTGGTGAAGAGATTGTGTCTAAAATTATATAAACATTTTAGTAGCTGACTGCATTTTTAACAGTGAAACCTATGTGCAAAATTAGTGATAGGGCTTGATCTAGACTGACACCTATGCATGTGACTGAATAGTGTTTGTCAATGTAAATTACATTGTTAGTACTGAATGAGAGGTCCGTAGAGTTGTGTGTGTGTGTGTGTGTGTGTGTGTGTGTGTGTGTGTGTGTGTGTGTGTGTGTGTGTGTGTGTGTGTGTGTGTGTGTGTATGAAGTAGTGGTTACTAGAGAATATCACTTATTCAAGGGCGTATGTCTGCATAGGATAGTAGCATCATCTGCATATTACACTAATAATAGTTCTGGGCTGTGGGATGGGAGAGAGCATACAAAATAGACTGAATAAGGTCAGACCCAGAATTTTGCCCTAAGAGACTTCTTTGTCTGCTGTAAATTCAGATGAACCGGCTGAAACCTACTCTACTGTATATTTGATATTGTAGATGTTACAAACCCAGTTAGGAGTTGCATTGCTGAAATACATGGCAGAAAGGTGTGCCATTAGGCAGCTGTGGTTTATTGCATCTAAAGCCTTGGACAAATGAAAGAACAGCTGGAATAATCTCCCACTTGTTAAGACCTTTGAGTACATAATCTATGTCCAGCACCCTATAGACTTGTTGCTCTGAGGATAGGTCATGCGTTAACAACTTACCAGCAGTGTTATGAATTATGAATTATGAACTATGCTCTGGTGGTCCCAAAGCTGCCCACCCACTTCCCTACACCTGTTTCTATCAGTGGCATCATCAGTGTGTGATCAGTCACCATGCCCAGCTGTATCACCTGTGGACTGAATACCATATCTTAACCATACAGAGTAAAAATGCATCAAAAGCTGCAAATGGCAGCCTACATGTTTGTGATATGTGTGATGCTACCATGCTGTTGTCCTGAGAATATGACATTATCAGCATCATTTGTGATATGTGTGATGCTACCATGCTGTTCTCCTGAGAATATGACAGGATCAGCATCATTTGTGATATGTGTGATGCTGCCATGCTGTTCTCCTGAGAATATGACAGTATCAGCATCATTTGTGATATGTGTGATGCTACCATGCTGTTCTCCTGAGAATATGACAGGATCAGCATCATTTGTGATATGTGTGATGCTGCCATGCTGTTCTCCTGAGAATATGACAGGATCAGCATCATTTGTGATATGTGTGATGCTACCATGCTGTTCTCCTGAGAATATGACAGGATCAGCATCATTTGTAATATGTGTGATGCTGCCATGCTGTTTTCCTGAGAAAATGACAGGATCAGCATCATTTGTGATATGTGTGATGCTGCCATGCTGTTCTCCTGAGAATATGACAGGATCAGCATCATTTGTGATATGTGTGATGCTGCCATGCTGTTCTCCTGAGAATATGACATTATCAGCATCATTTGTGATATGTGTGATGCTGACATGCTGTTCTCCTGAGAATATGACAGGATCAGCATCATTTGTAATATGTGTGATGCTGCCATGCTGTTCTCCAGAGAATATGACATTATCAGCATCATTTGTGATATGTGTGATGCTGCCATGCTGTTCTCCTGAGAATATGACATTATCAGCATCATTTGTGATATGTGTGATGCTGACATGCTGTTCTCCTGAGAATATGACAGGATCAGCATCATTTGTAATATGTGTGATGCTACCATGCTGTTTTCCTGAGAATATGACATTATCAGCATCATATGTGATATGTGTGATGCTACCATGCTGTTCTCCTGAGAATATGACATTATCAGCATCATTTGTGATATGTGTGATGCTACCATGCTGTTCTCCTGAGAATATGACAGGATCAGCATCATTTGTGATATGTGTGATGCTGCCATGCTGTTCTCCTGAGAATATGACAGGATCAGCATCATTTGTGATATGTGTGATGCTGACATGCTGTTCTCCTGAGAATATGACATTATCAGCATCATTTGTGATATGTGTGATGCTACCATGCTGTTCTCCTGAGAATATGACAGGATCAGCATCATTTGTGATATGTGTGATGCTGCCATGCTGTTCTCCTGAGAATATGACAGGATCAGCATCATTTGTGATATGTGTGATGCTGACATGCTGTTCTCCTGAGAATATGACATTATCAGCATCATTTGTGATATGTGTGATGCTACCATGCTGTTTTCCTGAGAATATGACAGGATCAGCATCATTTGTGATATGTGTGATGCTGACATGCTGTTCTCCTGAGAATATGACAGGATCAGCATCATTTGTGATATGTGTGATGCTGACATGCTGTTTTCCTGAGAATATGACATTATCAGCATCATTTGTGATATGTGTGATGCTACCATGCTGTTTTCCTGAGAATATGACATTATCAGCATCATTTGTGATATGTGTGATGCTGACATGCTGTTCTCCTGAGAATATGACAGGATCAGCATCATTTGTGATATGTGTGATGCTGACATGCTGTTTTCCTGAGAATATGACAGGATCAGCATCATTTGTGATATGTGTGATGCTACCATGCTGTTTTCCTGAGAATATGACATTATCAGCATCATTTGTGATATGTGTGATGCTGACATGCTGTTTTCCTGAGAATATGACAGGATCAGCATCATTTGTAATATGTGTGATGCTGCCATGCTGTTTTCCTGAGAATATGACAGGATCAGCATCATTTGTGATATGTGTGATGCTGCCATGCTGTTTTCCTGAGAATATGACAGGATCAGCATCATTTGTGATATGTGTGATGCTGCCATGCTGTTCTCCTGAGAATATGACAGGATCAGCATCATTTGTGATATGTGTGATGCTACCATGCTGTTTTCCTGAGAATATGACAGGATCAGCATCATTTGTGATATGTGTGATGCTACCATGCTGTTTTCCTGAGAATATGACAGGATCAGCATCATTTGTGATATGTGTGATGCTACCATGCTGTTTTCCTGAGAATATGACATTATCAGCATCATTTGTGATATGTGTGATGCTGACATGCTGTTTTCCTGAGAATATGACAGGATCAGCATCATTTGTAATATGTGTGATGCTGCCATGCTGTTTTCCTGAGAATATGACAGGATCAGCATCATTTGTGATATGTGTGATGCTACCATGCTGTTCTCCTGAGAATATGACAGGATCAGCATCATTTGTGATATGTGTGATGCTGACATGCTGTTCTCCTGAGAATATGACAGGATCGGCATCATTTGTGATATGTGTGATGCTGACATGCTGTTTTCCTGAGAATATGACAGGATCAGCATCATTTGTGATATGTGTGATGCTGACATGCTGTTTTCCTGAGAATATGACAGGATCAGCATCATTTGTGATATGTGTGATGCTGCCATGCTGTTTTCCTGAGAAAATGACAGGATCAGCATCATTTGTGATATGTGTGATGCTGCCATGCTGTTTTCCTGAGAAAATGACAGGATCAGCATCATTTGTGATATGTGTGATGCTGACATGCTGTTTTCCTGAGAATATGACAGGATCAGCATCATTTTTGATATGTGTGATGCTGACATGCTGTTTTCCTGAGAATATGACATTATCAGCATCATTTGTAATATGTGTGATGCTGACATGCTGTTTTCCTGAGAATATGACAGGATCAGCATCATTTGTGATATGTGTGATGCTACCATGCTGTTTGACTGACAATATGACAGGATCAGCATCAGTAGTTAGTTGCTTGCAGCCTGTAGAAACAAAACAGACATATTTGAGAAAATAAACCAAATGTCCTTGAAAGACTGCTTGAGTAGTGGACATAGACTGATTATACGCAGTTCCACCAAGGTGGTCATTGGACAAACTGTGTTTTTGCTGTGCTTGGGCATGTACACCTGATGCAATGAAAGACTAGCATGTGTGATGTAAAATAAACCTAGTAGCTGTGTCTATGGTAAATATTTACCTAAGAATCGTGCTACACCAATGTCTATCTCTCACAGTTCCCTAGTTATATGCACTTATAGAACTAAATTGAGTATTTATTTATTTATTTATTTATTTATTTATTGCAGTTGGTTTACCAGGATAGTCCATTGGGCCATAAAGAACCCGTTTTCAATGGAGTCCTGGGGAGAAAAGCTCCAAAACAGGCAAAAATATACATGAAACAGTAGCAATATAGGTACAGTAGGTAGTAATGATAGTTATACAAATGAGAAAGGAAAATATTTAAAATAAAATAGTCCAAATACAACAATTAATACAGATTGATAAGGATATACAACAATATTACAGCAAATAAAGCAATTACACAATTCGAGAGGAATCATTCACACTGTGGAAAGGCACAACGTCATACTAAAGGATGTTGCATAGTGGGGGAAGTAAACTAAAAGCTTGTCTAGTCCATTCTATACAATTATATAGAAAGAGTAGAGTAGAAGCAGGAAGAAGCAGGGGAGGTGAGAAGACAGAGTTAGTTATGTAGGGTGGGAGCAAGAGCATTCCCACTGTGATGTTAGATGTGAGTGAAGAGATTTTTGAAGGTAGAGTGGTTAATGGTGGTGCAAATGGATGGTGGTAGGGAGTTCCAGTGTCGAGCTAGGCTGAAGGATAGAAGGTTTTGCCTGGGGATGTGTAGGTTTATGCACTTCTAGTAGGTTTTGATTGTTTGACCTTAATACTCTATTGGGTTGGTGCATTTTAAAGGCTGATGAAAGGGATGGACAGAGGGAGGGGTTGAGAATAAGCTTATGGGCTAGAGTTAGTTGGGTGTAGGTTAGTTGATTTGGAAGTTCTAGCCATTGAAGTTTCTGGAGGGAGGAACAATGATGGGTGGAGGACTTATGGCTAGTGGCGAATTTTGCGATTTTGTTATAGCACCAGGAAAGCTGTTTTTTTAAAGAGGACTGAAAATTAGTTAGGAGTGGTGCACCATAGAGAAGGGAGGGGATAAGGAAGGAAGTAGAGAGAGTGATTTTAGTGGCAGGAGTGAGGTAGGGATTCTGTCTGTAAAGCATGCCTGGTTTTTGATGGTTTTTTTTTATATTTAGTTGTAGGTGGGAGTTAAATTTAAGTTGGTTGTCAATTTGGACCCCAAGTAACTTAGTCTGTGACACTATTTCTAGAGGTGAGTTGTTTTGACTAGTGATTGAGAATGTATTCATATCAAAAGGAGTAACTTTAGAAGGAGTAAATATCAATAGTTTGGTCTTGGAAGCATTAAGAGCTAGATGGTTACTTAGCATCCATTGCTCAGTGGTAGAGAAGGCATCTTGAGTTAGTTTTTGAAGTTTAGCAATAGAAGTGGCAGAACAGATGATTGTTGAATCATCTGCGTATTGGATGATGTTTGAGAGTGGGATAGATTTGTGGAAATTGTTTATAAATATATTAAAGAGAAGGGGACCCAGTATGGAGCCTTGTGGAACTTCTGTAGGAGTCCTAAGAAATGAAGAGGTGGCTTTCTTCCATTTTACTGCTTGGTTTCTGTTAGATAGGTAGCTAGAGAACCAGTTCAAGGAGGAGGGAGATAGATTAAGTTCAGAGAGCTTAGCTAAAAGCAGGCTATGTGATATAGTATCAAAGGCTTTAGAGAGGTCAAGAAGTAGGGTAGAAACAAATTGGCCAAAATCTCGAGCTTTATTTACAATTTCTAGGAAGGAGAGGAGGGCTGTCATGGTGCTATGGTTTGGTCTGAATCCATGTTGTGTGGGAGTTATAAGGTGATTATCTAGGAGATATGGAAGGAGTTGAAGTTGGACACATTTTTCTAGGATCTTAGAGATAGGGGACAGGAAAGCTATGGGGCGGAAATTTGTTATATTGTTATTGTTACCACCTTTGTGTAGAGGTATGATAAAGGCCTGTTTCCAGATTTGAGGTACTGTAGATTCTTGTATGGAACGGTTTATTAAGATGTTAATGGGGTAGGCAAGAGATTCTGCAGCTTTACTAAGAAAGTAAGAAGGGATATTATCAGGAGCGTTGGTACATGGCTTCAATTTCTGAAGGAGTTTCTTTATAGTAGATGTAGGTATGGGTTTTAATGAGAATAGGGGGGAGTCAGGAGAGGGAATTAGGGCGTGGTAGAGATGAGGAAGAAGTTTGTGTAGAGGAGGAGGTAGAGGATTTAGTAGATGGGGAATGGGGAGTAGTAGTATTCAGAGATAGAGTGTGAGTGGGGTGGGAGAGGGAGTATTGGCGAGTGTGGTGGTGTTGGAGAATGAAGAAGTCAATTTGGAAATAGAGTCAATAAAAAAGGAGTTAAATTGAGTGGCCAAAACTAATTCAGGAGCATTTGAGTCTGGGGAGGGAGTATCTGGTTTACTAGGGTGTAGGAGACTAGAGATGCCTTTCCAGAATTTCTGAGGGTTGTTTTTATAATGGTTTTGGAGTGTAGAGAAGTAGTTTTGTCGATCTGAAGTGACGAGTTTTTTTACTTTATTTCGAAGCATTTTATAGTCATTGAGGAGCAGTGGTGTCTTGTTTTTCTGGTAGCGTGCCCAGACTTTATCTCTATGTCTCATGATAGCAAGAGTATTTTTGGAAAGCCAGGGTGCTGATTTCATTTTTATTCTCTTTGTCCTTAAGGGAGCCTGGGAGTCTAATAATTTTAAAAATATTGAGTTAAAGTGGGAGACTGCAATGTCTAGTGGTAGTGTTTTTAAACAATTCCAATTAATTGCCTGTAAAGAGTTCGTTAAGGTTGTTGGGTTGAAGTTTTTTTGGTCACGAATAGTAATATAGTTATGGGTTGTTATGAGTAATGGGCATTCCACTGCACTGAGGAAGAGATGCCATGATGATCCTACTTGACTACATTCATTTTGCAGTTTAATGTAATTTATTTGTATTCCAAATGGTCCTGCCCTTCATTTCATTAACTTTCCAATGATTTTCTGCAATCAGTCTGTCATGACCCTAATTGCATTTACACCTACAAAAACATTTGTTTAATGACTTACATGCTGCTCCCTGCTGCACCTGAGGTCCTCCCCAGTTCTGTATCCATATGCCTTACACTGAACAGTACATTATTCCCCACAATAGACATCAACTGCCTCATCATATTGGCATGGCCCACCACTGGGAATAATAGCTTTGCCACTGTTAAATGTTACACACATTTCTACTTAAAAAAATCACCAAGACGTACAATATTGCATTGCAAAGAAGGAAAGAAATTACAAATCCAGCTAGAACCAGAATGATGCATCTTAGTAGCATCCAGACTGCAGTCAGAATTCACAGTGAAGTATGTATACTGCACACTAGATGTAAAATGAGATGTAAATATGGTGTCTGCATGTAAGCATAATAGGGTATGCACTGTGCTGAATGCTGAAGAGTTGCTTTGCCTGAAACTGTAGTTGTTGGAATGCAGATGGACAGTACATCACAAAGTACATACTGCACACCTGCCTGGAGCCCGCCATATCATTACATGCAGGCATGACAGATAAATATGCTTCCTGTAACACAAGACATAAAGCACAGTGTTAACATTACTGTGATGCAGAACAGGGAATGAACATGATAGTAGCTAGGGCACAGTAGCCATCAGCTCCTGTGTGGGTGCCATATATGGTGGCATGCACACTGAACAGATAATGTGAATCCATCATCTGAAGTTTAGCAAATGCACATCACGTTAACATAGGACAGTGAGCATGTTGTTGTGTAGGCTAGTACATTCAGTGGAGACTCAGCACAATAGATACTATGGCTGATAATGAGGCATGATCAGTGAATGAACAATTTTAGAAGAGGAGGCTCTGAGCCCTGATATCAGACAAGCATGAAACTTACTTGCTAATTAACCAAATTTGTTAATACCTTGAACTGTCTCATTCTTG